>NC_069499.1:773801064-774051064 GCF_027579735.1 Bombina bombina
AGTTCTAGCTGCTGATTGGTGGATTTATTTTTACATGAATAGATAAGTGGCTTCCTTCCTTTTTGTTACCATACAAACAATGTGGCTGAGATGAATTAAATTCCAATGCCGTTTCTTAGATTATAGGAGGACATTGTGACCTTTTCTATAGTTTACTGGTGTGTACACATTAAGATAAAAAAAGCATAAAGGATACAATAAAAACAGCAACATTTATGAATATAAGGGTCCTGTAATATTAAACTGATAATTACTAAAAAGCTTATTTACATTGGGGCCTATTTATCAAGCCCCGTATGCATTTAAATGCTCGCTAGAAACAGGAGTTAAATGCTCGCTGGAAACAGGAGTTAAGAAGCAGCGGTCTAAAGACCGCTGCTCATTAACTCGCCTGCCACCTCTGAGGTGGCGGACAGCAATCAGCCCAATCAGATACGATTGGCCACAAATCTGCACGGGGCGGAATTGCACAAGCAATTTACAAGGCGTGCTTATGTAATGATAAATACTGACAGCAGGTTATGCTGTGGGCATTTATCCATGTGCGGTGGACATGATCCACTACAGCAGATCATGTCCGTCCATACAACGGTATGTATGTATTGGGTACTTGTAAAGCGCAGCTAATCACCTGTAAGAGTCTCAAGGCGCTGCTCATTTTATCTACCTCGGAAGGATGAAAGGCTGAGTGGACCTCGCCGGGGATTGAACCTGCAACCCTTGGGTTGCTACAGAGCTCATTGAATCTTGTGAGACCTCATCAGAGACCAATATAATAATCATAACTACTATGAAAAAAAATAATTAATGATAGCAACTTGACAAGGCCTTCAAAAACCATATTATTGTGAGGTGACTAAATTACTTAGAGAATATTTATTTATTGTTCAGATAATTATGTTAAAAGAGTTAAATTAATGCATCAATGAGCAAAAATTGAACACACTTCCTACATACAACTGTTTCTGATCTGCTTGTAATTAATTGGATTTTTTGGGTAGCTCTGTACAATTAAACCTTACTACATTTCCTATGTGGAAAAGCCAACATATTCCTCAGACTTTTAAGAAAGAATTTGTTTTCTGATGTTTGTTAGCCACTGTGTAAGGTACCACCTCCAGTAACTATATTACGTATGTATAGGCATGCTACGTATTACACTAATTTAAACTTGGTTCACTTGCAAAATATATCAGTGATCATTGTCTATATTTTCTTTTACAAGGTAAATATGCCTTCGCCAATTTCCCTTAACCCAATAGCAGCACGTCAGAACTCTGCTGCATTTGAGCCCTCTCGTATGCAAGGATATAAGTAAGTATCATAAATGCAATTTAAACAGAAACAGACTAAACCACGTAATTTTGTTGCTAATGGACACATATTATTATTACTATGTCAATTATAATTTTCCTGACATAATAACTAATCAAGTCACTAATTGTCTAATTTGTGACTTTTTTTGTACCTGCTTCATATAATTTTCTGAGTTAAAAACACCATGTGGTAAATTTGAGTCTTTCCAAAGGTGTTTATCAGCTGTTGTACAGCTACTGATGCAACTTTTGTAACATTGGAGTAATCATAATGCAAACGATAACACAATTTCCAGATTGGAAAATTATTGTATAGGATCAGAGCAGATATCATAAAATTCACCCATACCATGCATGAACAACCTCTGTAAAGGCGATTACAATCCATCTGCCCTCAAGTTATAAACTAATTATTGACCACAAAAAGGACACATCAAATTGAACAGCCAAAGGCACTTTAAAAGTTTTCATTACCCACAGATTGATCATTAACACATATGGGCCATGGATCTGTACATGCTCAGACCAAAAAAAACAAGATGGTGCAGCCCATAGCAACAATAGCAATGGTCCTTTTTGATGGTGATAAATTCACACCAAATTATAAATTATACTGAATATGTCATCATCAATATGTAAAACATGAATAAAACATCTACAATATATTGCCAATTGTGGAATCAATACAGCTATCAATATCAATGTATACCTATCTGTAAATTAAAACGTTATCTTAATTAAAAAAAATGGCACACTACTATCTAACTGCAAAATACACTGTTAAGGGCCATGTGGCATGTTGGCAATGTTTCTGATTGGCTGTGGATGCAATAGGGATATTTACCATTTAAAATTTGCATGGTTGTTTTGTTTGGTGTATTGGTTTCAGGATTTATTAGTTGCAGTATCTTATCAACAGCCATTATCGCTTGTTCAGGGTATCATTGTGGGAAATGGAGATTAAACCTTGTGGCAGTTATCAGGCGTAGCTGCTTTTTGTTTGTGTTTGCTTTGTTAACAAAAAAAATCCAATCCCATTTTTCCGATACTGAAAAAAAAAGAAAAAATTGACTGATTGAAGTCAATCCCTATTTTGTCCCATAGAAAACACTATAGTCCCAGAACAATTTGCCATGCACCTCTTCAATAAATGTTCTGTAAAAAAAAAAAAAACAACAAGCAAACAAAAACAGGTTAGTTTTTCTTCAACTCCAAGATCGACATGTATTTGGTACCTATCTGGGAGGTAGTTTGCATGCGTTGTGCGTTTACATGAATGTCTGTATGTACCAATCAGAGGGCTTCAATTCTCTAAGACTGCATGCTTGCTCAAATGATTACCTTGGAGTTTTAAAAAAAAAACAAAAAAGAAAGAAAAAAAAAAAAACTAAGCAGCCTTTATTACAAAACAAAACAAGTATATTGCAAAGTTACTTTACTATATAGTCCAGCAATTTGCTCAAAATCTCCCATGATATTCAATTTTCATGACAGCATGGTCAACAGCCGATAATGGCAGCCAATCATAGAAAAAAAACAAAATAGGTTAATGGGGTCCATATGTGTGTTTTGCAATTGGACAGAGTGGTGTTCCTGATAAGTGTTACAGAACAATAATGTAATTTATATATGGGTATGATGGGTATACTGAGCATATTTGCTTAATGATTTGTTTTAAACTTTCAGGCCTAGTTTCCATTACAGGTAACTCCAAGTCTATGCCCTAGTTTACAACATGAATAGAAGTTAGGCCTTTATATATATATATATATATATATATATATATATATATATATATATATATATATATATCATTTCTTTTTTTACATGATTGAGAAAACCTAGTTTTCCTATTTGGCTACATTTAATCTAAAATTCAAGAAGAAAATAAATTTCCATTAAAAAAAAGTGGCCTCAACTTATCTCAGAATTTTAAGTTCTCACACTGTAAATCATGAAAAAAGGATACCAAGAAAGCAAAACAAATTTGATAATAAAAGTGAATTGGAAAGTTGTTTTAAAATTACAAGCTCTGTCTGATTAATGAATTTAATTTTTTACTCTCCCTTTACATACATATGTAAATTTGTAATACAATAGTCATGAATATAAACAGGTTTAACTAATCTAGACCATGGGGCCTATTTTTCAAGCTCCAATTTTAAGATTGGATATCAGAGCGCCAAACAACGTAGGCAGGGTCTATGGGCAGATAGTCAAATACCAAAGGTAACAATAGGTTGAAATAATATGATTTAATACATAAGATAAAAAAGTTGGTACATTTAAAATTATACAACAATTAGTCATGGATCCATGTTACACTTTAAAATATATATTGAAACAATAGGAACAATTTAAAAATGCTTGTAGAACAATAAAAAAAAAAAAAAAAAATCTAACAAATAATGTCTATCGCTTAAAACTTAAATTCTAATATGTGAATGCTAGGAGCGCTTATGCACACTCTATTTATAAAAACAATGGGTTACAATGCACAGGTGGATAGATTCCAGGTTGCTTGAAACCGGTGGATGTGAAATGTAAGTGGCTCCAAATTGGGGTTTTGCCTATGTGTTTATCCAAAATTGTGTAACTCCTAACAGGTGGCCAAAAAATGTTACAGGAATGTCTAGAACCTGAATTCAAAATATAAGACCTGACGTTGTGCCTATGTGTTTATCCAAAAAGGGTGTAAATCCTAACAAGTGAAAAAAATGTGAGAAAAATATTGCAGGGGTGTCTGAACCTTATTTTCAAAATAAACAATGAATTCAAAATAAAACGATATACAAGTGAATTTTTGACAAATCAACTAATGCAAACATAAAGCATAAATAGAACCAAAAAAAAAACCAACAGCACAACTTTAACGTGTGTTCAAATGTGTTTCTGCTTGCAAACTGTGATGTGATGTGAACAAATATCTGTTATAAACACTAAATAGTGGCAAAACTTTGTGATTGGATTGAAATTGAAGACAGGCTCTAAATTGATACCCTAAAATACAAATCTAAAGGGCTCAGAGTTGCTGAGCTAGATATAAGGGACTTGCTCAAAGAGCCTCGAGATGTTAATTAAAAGAGACCATATAACAACAGTGGGTTAAAAAACGGATGATATAACATAAAATGCTTAAAAGTCCAAATAAATATTCAAATTGGATAATAAGAATCTTGCTATAGTCTGTCTCAATATGGATCCCAACTGCTGATTATGGAGAAATCTTCTTGGGCAGTAGTTAACAAATAATTCCAACTTGCAATGTTGTCCCTTACCTGCCAAAAAAGGAAAGGCAAAAAATAGTGCAGATGGCTTCTTAATGTGATCACAATTAAAATACTCCTTACCAGTCAACCGGTTTCGGTCTCCACTGACCTTTCTCAAGACTGGTTTGAGGTAAGGACCTAGACTGTTATATACCTTGCTGATTAACAGGTGAAATTACCACCTGTGTAGTAGAACAGGATGTGAAAACAACATTTTTTTTTTTCTATCCAATTTGAATATTTATTTGGACTTTTAAGCATTTTATGTTATATCATCCGTTTTTTAACCCACTGTTGTTATATGGTCTCTTTTAATTAACATCTCGAGGCTCTTTGAGCAAGTCCCTTATATCTAGCTCAGCAACTCTGAGCCCTTTAGATTTGTATTTTAGGGTATCAATTTAGAGCCTGTCTTCAATTTCAATCCAATCACAAAGTTTTGCCACTATTCAGTGTTTATAACAGATATTTGTTCACATCACATCACAGTTTGCAAGCAGAAACACATTTGAACACACAAAGTTGTGCTGTTGTTTTTTTTTTTTTGGTTCTATTTATGCTTTATGTTTGCATTAGTTGATTTGTCAAAAATTCACTTGTATATCGTTTTATTTTGAATTCATTGTTTATTTTGAAAATAAGGTTCAGACACCCCTGCAATATTTTTCTCACATTTTTTCACTTGTTAGGATTTACACCCTTTTTGGATAAACACATAGGCACAACGTCAGGTCTTATATTTTGAATTCAGGTTCTAGACATTCCTGTAACATTTTTTGGCCACCTGTTAGGAGTTACACAATTTTGGATAGACACATAGGCAAAACCCCAATTTGGAGCCACTTACATTTCACATCCACCGGTTTCAAGCAACCTGGAATCTATCCACCTGTGCATTGTAACCCATTGTTTTTATAAATAGAGTGTGCATAAGCGCTCCTAGCATTCACATATTAGAATTTAAGTTTTAAGCGATAGACATTATTTGTTAGATTTTTTTTTTTTTGTTGTTGTTATTTATTGTTCTACAAGCATTTTTAAATTGTTCCTATTGTTTCAATATATATTTTAAAGTGTAACATGGATCCATGACTAATTGTTGTATAATTTTAAATGTACCAACTTTTTTATCTTATGTATTAAATCATATTATTTCAACCTATTGTTACCTTTGGTATTTGACTATCTGCCCATAGACCCTGCCTACGTTGTTTGGCGCTCTGATATCCAATCTTAAAATTGAATCCACCCTTGGCAACTAGGTGCCAATTTATTAGAGCTGGAGGTCTGTTGCGTTATAGTTGGCGCTTAGTTATCACCTTTCCACATATTTTTCAAGCTCCGTATGGAGCTTGATGCCCTGTGTTTCTGTCGAGCCTTCAGGCTCACCAGAAATACAAGTTATGAAGCAGCGGTCTAAAGACCGCTGCTCCACAACCTGTCCGCCTGCTCTGAGGCGGCGGATAGACATCGCCGGAAATCAACCCGATCCAATACGATCGGGTTGATTGACACCCCCTCTGCTAGCGGCCGATTGGCCGCAAATCTGCAGGGGGCGGTACTGCACCAGCAGTTCACCAGAACTGCTGGTGCAATGATAAATGCAGAGAGCGTATGGCATTTATCAATGTGCAGCGGACATGATCCGCAATATCGCATCATGTCCACTCCCAGGCCCCCATGTATTCATTTTAGAGTGTATTATACATGCCCAAGATAATATAATTATTCTAAATAATCTTATAAAACTTGCAAACGTCGGAAAGGCTAGTTCTGCATTTTATCATGTAGCTTTGGCTGTTCCTTTTGTTGGCGATATTTTGTTGATAACTTGTGGCCTGGTATATTGTGATTGACTTTACTAATATCCAATACTTTTCCTGTACAAAAATGGTGTTATTGTTTAGTTTGTGATTGCTCCAGTGACGAAAAAGGCATATAAGAAGCTGAAAAACAGGGTTGGAATTGATACCTAATTTACCAAAATTTTTGAAAAGTTTTCCATTGTAGGGTAATAACTCTTTAAACAGTCTGTGTTATTTCTCTTATCTCTTTTTATATGTCTTGTTAGGGACATATATATATATATAGACCTACATTGATCAAGCAGTCACTGCATAGCATGTTTACGATCCAGGTCCTGGTTCCTGTCTCTTTGTGGGTTGTGGAAAAAATACAATTTTCCTAGTTAATCTGCCAGGATCAAAATAAAATAATAATAAATAAATAAATAAAAGTACACTGTATTTTTTTAATACTAATAACTGAACATTTATAGGGAATTACATATTAATGCTATTGCCCTCTTAATTGATTGATTGTAATTCACTGATGAAACTAATCACATAAAGAGTCAAACCTTTGCTTCTGGTTAATGCAAAATTAATTTTTTGTAACAAAAACTAAAATATAGAAAATATGTTCTCCCTAAGAAGAAAATGTTTTGTATCCCCCTGTTAGTCCTTTTGCAGGAACTCGTGCAGAAGAACCTCTCTCTCCAGTGCAAAAACAAGCAGATGCTTTTAATTCTCAACAACAACCAAGGAGTCCATTCAACAGATATTCAGATGCGCCACAGTCAGGCAATTATAATGATGGAAGAACTGATTACAGTGAAGCAAGAAATCAAACCTATGATTACAGCTTGAAGCCAACTTCGGTATGTGATTTTGTATAAATCCCGCCGGAATATATCAGCAATCCCAACGCACTTTATTAGTTCCCCAAAACACACTGAGGGGGGCCTGATTCTCTAAAGTTTTCTGTTGTGGCAAGATTATCTCATAAGTACCTAAAGATCCCTCAAAGAATTTTAGAAAGGCAAATTATATCTTAAGAGCTTTTTATCATGCATGTGGAGGTAAGACACATATAGTAAAATATAATGTTCAAAGAAACCTTTTTGCATGATTTCTTTACATAGCAACAAGTTTTTGAAAATCTGGCACATAGTATTTCTGAGCATAATCAAATTGGCTTAGCCACTAAATAACCAGATATGTTGAAGAAGAAATATAATTAATTCCAAAACTGTTAGGTGCTTCTGTTATTTGGAATGCAGTTAGAGACCACTGATCTCCAGGGTCCCATTTTTGTTATTGGTTTAATAAAAGACATAGGGCCTTAAAAACTTGCCAGTTTGGAATGATATCAGGAAACATCTATGTATTTGTTTCCCCTTCATATTTAGCAATGGTGCTTACGGAACATCTCTTAATTTCTTTCAGGTACCTGTAACATTTGAAAAACTCAATAAAAAATATTGCAAAAATATATATACCTGTAAATGCTGTTACAAAGAAAAGGCTGCTTTTGAATCTTTTACATTTTTTATATCAACAACGCTTACATGCTCCAAGTGATAATTAAGGAGCCTAGACAGCCTTTAATCGACATGCATACTCCACTATTGATTGACAGGAATAAACACATAGCTGCTTAGGATACAAGATCAGAAGTTAAAGGGTGCACAAGAAGCCAATCTAATTAAACTAATAAAAGGTCACTTTTAAATCCCTTTATTGTTAATCCATATTATCATCACGAGAGGCATCTATTTTGAACAAGTTAATTTCTTAAAGGGACACTAAACCCAAATTTTGTCTTTCATGATTCAGATAGAGCATGCAATTTTAAGCAACTTTCTAATTTACTCCTATTATCAAATTTTCTTTTTTCTCTTAATATCTTTATTTGAAAAGCAGGAATTTAAAGCTTAGGAACCGGCCCATTTTAGGTTCAGCACCCTGGATAGTGCTTGCTTATTGGTAGCTACATTTAGCCACCAATCAGAAAGTGCTACCCAGGTGCTGAACCAAAAGTGGGCTGGCTCCTAAGCTTTAAATTCCTGCTTTTCAAATAAAGAAACCAAGTGAAAAAAGAAAAATTGATAATAGGAGTGAATTAGAAAGTTGCTTAAAATTGCATGCTCTGTCTGAATTATTAAAGAAAAATTTGGGTTTAGTGTCCCTTTAAGTGGCATTACAGTTAATCCCATGGCCTTACTAACTCTCAATAGCTTTAGATGCACTAGGTTTCCTGACATTGTAAGAAATCACTGGTCTAAATAGAGTAGGTGACATACAAACAATTACTGCACTTTTTACAGGATACTCATTTTATAGAGTACAGTATAGTTTAGTAAAGTACTATAGGACGTAAAAATGACAAATTATATATTTTTTTTATGTAGATATTAAAGGGACACTAAATACAAATTGTTTCTAAGCAACTTTCTAATTGCATCCTATTATTAATTTTCTTCATTCTCTTGCTATCTTTATTTAAAAAGCAGGAATTTAAAACTTAGGAGCCAGCCCATTTTAGGTTCAGAAGCATGGATAGCGCTTGCTTATTGGTGGCTGACATTTAGCCACCAATAAGCAAGCATAACCCAGGTTCTCAACCAAAAATGAGCTGGCTCTTAAGCTTTACATCCCTGCTTTTTAACCCCTTAAGGACAAGGTAATGTTTCAATTTCTTTCCCTTAAGGACCAGGGCTATTTTTACATGTCTTCTGTGTTTGTGTTTAGCTGTAATTTCCTCTTACTCATTTACTGTACCCACACATATTATATAAAGTTTTACTCACCATTAAATGGACTGTCTAAAGATACCATTATTTTCATCATATCTTATAATTTACTATAAAAAAGTATAAAATATGAGAAAGGGACACTGAACCCAAATTTATAAAAAAAAAATATATATAAAATATGATTAAAGGGACACTGAGCCCAAATTTTTTTCTTTCGGGATTAAGATAGAGCATGACATTTTAAGCAACTTTCTAATTTACTCCTATTATCAACTTTTCTTCATTCTCTTGGTATCTTTATTTGAAATGCAAGAATGTAAGTTTTTGGTGAACAACCTGGGTTGTTCTTGTTGATTGGTGGATAAATTCATCCACCAATAAAAAGTGCTGTCCAGAGTTCTGAACCAAAAAAAAAAAAAAAAAACTTAGGTGCCTTCTTTTTCAAATAAAGATAGCAAGAAAACGAAGAAAAATTGATAATAGGAGTAAATTAGAAAGTTGCTTAAAATTGCATGCTCTATCTGAATCACAAAAGAAAAAAATGTAGGTTCGGTGTCCCTTTAAGTAAATGGTCCTGGACATAACCTAAAATATGTAATTACTGTTATGGATACCAGGTCACAGCTGATCTTTATTGTTGCTTTTTTTTTTTTTTTTTTAACACAAATCTGAATAAATCAGACTTTTAAAAATCTAAATCCACTGCATTATTTTAACAATAGATGCTTTATTACTTTATAATCAGTAAGAATGCAAATTGTTCTCCACTAAAACCTGTCTTTCCAATTCATATATTATTTTATACATCCCTTTTTAATATTGCTTTGTTTCTAATTCATAAATTCAGCTAACACATGGCATGGACCATTATGAAGTGTTATTATAGATATCAAAGGGCACATGATACAGTAATCAGTTCAACATTTTTGTCTATAGTTCAAGAGTTATCTGTGCTTTACACATTCAATTCAGATTGCAGATACCAAGTATTTGTATCTCCTGATTTAAAAAAAACTGAATGTTATCCCACCTGAAATAAGTAGTTTAAAATGTATTAAATGCACAATGGAGGGTGATAGCTTAGTGCCACTGGCAGTTACTGTCCCCCTGTACTGCAGCAGTCAGCCTTTGTGGGCGGGGCTGGGAACCACTGCTTCCGCTCCTCATGTAGAGGGTTTGATTTCTCTGGTTAACAACTTATACTAAATTTGTGTGCCTGGTTATCACTACTAGGGAATGTTGGAATTAGTGTCATATTTGTATATTTATCATATTTGTCATATAAGTTCTTCCATTAAAACTTTATTTTATTTTCATTATAGTGGATTAAATGAATGAACTTTCTTTTCATGTATTTTGTCACCTAAAAACAATCTCTGGGTGCTCACCCTAATGAAATCTGCTGCACACGCCTATGATTTGAATATTTGATTAATAGCATTATTTTATATTACATTTATATACTGTAAATGTTTCAATGGCTCATTAATGATTATTTTTCTATCTTTGCAGAGAGCAGCACCTCCTCCAATTCCTCAGACAGACTACAAACAAAATGTTGCTGAACCCAGTTCTAATGGCCAGTGGAATGACAGGTCATTCTCATTTGCGCGTCCACAAATTCGCACCAACTATGGATATTAGTATAATTGTTTTAAAATTAGTTTTTACCGTTAATTGATGATTCGAAAGTTTAACACCATCTATAGCATTGCGCAAACTTTTTATTTTTAACTTGATTTAGTATGTCGTTGATAAGAGTTTTAAATATGTTTAATAAAATATGAGCAATCCTGCTACCTATACTGTTCTAATATACATTCATAAAGCTGTACTCCAATCAGAAGCAGTGTCCTACTCTCTGTTATATCAGTTGTGTTTTGACACTCTTTATCATCCTTTGCTGATTAAAATGTGTTGAAGAGAACAAGAGTAATAAGGAGTAGCTAGGTGGATGTAATACAATTTTAAGCAACTTTCTAATTTACTCCTACTATCAAATTGTCTTCATTCTCTTGGTATCTTTATTTGAAAAGCAAAAATGTAAGTTTAGATGCCGGCCCATTTTAGGTGAACAACCTGGGTTGTCCTTGCTGATTGGACAACACCAATAAACAAGTGCTGTCCAAGGGTCTGAACCAAAAATTGGCTGGCTCCTTAGCTTAGATGCCTTCTTTATCAAATAAAGATAGCAAGAGAACGAAGAAAGTTTGATAATAGGAGTAAATTAGAAGGTTGCTTAAAATTGCATTGCACGGAACATCTTTATATTATTAACTTTCTGTGAAGAATTTAGGCAGTTACTGCTCAGTACGTATGTGTAAGGTTAACAATATGTTCCACTCCCACCATGTTCTGTTAATTGACTATGACTAGGGTGACATTTTGGCAGTTATACAGAAAGGTTTTTAATCTGTTTCCAAAAAACTGATATAAATGTGTTAGACTAGTACTTAATTGCACTCATTTGCAAAATATGTGAGATGTGTCCTCGTGAATTTATTTTGCAATGATATTTTCATATAGCAATAAAGTTTGTTCATAACTGTTGACTTTTTAAGATGTAATTCCTGTATTACTATTTCCGTTGTTCAGTTTGTGTTTACAAGTGTGAAGAATTTTCTTTCCTATTAAAGAGACATGGAAATCAAAATGAAACTTTCATGATTAAGACGGAGTGCACAATTTAAAAAAAATAACAACTTTCCAACAAACTCCTATTGACGCATTTACTTCTTGTATTCTTGGTATTCTTTGTAAGGATAAGATACATTTGAAATAGAAATTAAATTTGTTTTATTTTTTATTATTTGTACACTCTATCTGAATCATGAATGTTTAAATGAGATTTATCTGTCCCTTTTAGTAACTCTGGGAAAGCTGGAGAAAAGGAAAGTAATAGGAATAACATTACATATGTCACTACGTGTGAGCAGAACTACACCAGACAATCAATTAGGATGAGCTTTGCCAAGCAGATAATTTAAATACTCTTCTTAAAGGGACATGAAACCCAATTTTTTTCTTTCATGATTCAGATAGAACATGCAATTTTAAACAACTTTCCAATTTACTTATTTTAATTGGTTTTGCTTTATTGGTATCCTTTGTGGGAAAAGATACCTAGGTAGGCTCAGGAGCTGCTGATTGGTTGCTGCAATTATTTGATTCATGTTAATGGCTCATCCAGTGTTCAACTAGCTCCCAGTAGTGCACTGCTGTTTCTTCAAAAAAGGATACCAAGATAAATAAGCTAATTGGAAAATAGAAGTAAAATAGAAAATTGTTTAAAATTCTATTCTCTATCTGAATCATGAATTAAAAAAAAATTAGTTGCATGTCTCTTTAACAATGGGCTGCATTTCAATCAGTTAGAATTCCTTTGTGAAGTGAATCACATGGCTTTGTGTGTGTTTTTTTTATTTAATACCCATTCAAAATCATTTGAAAACATCATGTTAACCAGTTTATATAACAATTTCTAAATGCAATTCAGCATTAAAACCCCTTTATATAAGTCTTTTTTTTTCAATCAGTCACAAAACACTGACAGTTTGGCAAAAAAAAAATTAACATTTCAAATTCTACATCTTAAATCAGTTAAAACACCTTTTCAACTCTTTTAAGTAGCATTTTCTAGCTGTTTGTGCAGTTTTTGTCAATAAAGTCCATGTGCATTTTCAGTCCATACAAACAAAATAAAAAATAAAGTTAAAATACAGAACACTTATAAGTTACACATGCTGCAGGGTGGAAATAAATAGTGCTGTCCAGAAACACAATACATGTTCCTCCCTGCACACCCTGCAGCATGTGTAACTCATAAGTATCCAAGAAAACATGGCTGAGGTGGCAACCCTAGTTGTGACATTGGAAGAGCTGCATTTGAGGACTGATAACCCCTTAAAGGGACATTAAATACCTTTTGATTCTGTGTACAAATCGTGCTTTGTCCCACACTGCCTAGAAGGACCAAAAAAGCAAAATCTGTAACCGAGCTTTTCAAACTGCTGCAAACTGCCAAAACCAACTGATTTCCATTGTTTGCAGATTCCGTATTTTGCTTTTTGGCCTCTCTAAGCATGATGGGATATAGCACAATTTGTACACAAAAGCAAGAAATGATTAATTTCCTTTTTAAGACTTGAATAGATTATTTGTATTGTAAATACAAACATATAGCAAAATATTAATACTTTATTACAAGAAAGTACTGTTAAATATTTGCTATATTTGCATGTCTTGGAGGGATGGGGGTTAATTGTGTCACACTTTTGGTTGAATTATATATAACAAATAATGTTAAAATTAAACATTTGTAAATTATGATAATAGATTGTACTTTATATGTTATATAAAAATGTTAGAAGTCTGTGAGTGGAAATAAATAGGCTACTATGTATAGTAATTGGTGTAAATGTTTATTATGTATTTATTTTCTGTACTAAGTAAGTTTGGTTAGGCATAAAAACATTTATACCTTCTCAATTAACTTTAAGTCAATAGAAACAAAATGAAAACTAAACTATACATTCAGCTAATGGCAAAACAATAATAATTCATTTGTTGTACATATTCATTTTTAAACAAGACAACAGATTGTACTGTAACTTGGAGAGGAGAGAGGTAATATTATGAATGAAAATAAATACTCATGTAAGCTTTAAATACCAATATAAACAAGCAATAAACTATCATTTTTAAGAAGATCACTGATAGTGTAAATAAAGTTTCCAAATTAAAGCAGTAAAGTGCATTATGTTTATTTTATTAGTTTTTTTTTTTTTTTTTAAATTATTTATTTATATATTCAGCACTGAAAAAAGCAACAAATGGTTTGTACAACTAGATTTGCAAAACATAATAACAAAAATTGCTACCAAAGACAGTACTGCATTTTCTTCTATGTCTAATAGCATAGTTACTCCAAAAAGTACCTATTCTCCTTACTCCTCTTCTAACTTATTGTATCTAGTTTCCCCTTAGAAGGCAGTTAAACAGGTAACAATATACTTTGCATAACATATTAGTTAGATCAAGTCTTTCCAAGAGTCTCTAGTGTTTTGTAGTCCTTCACAATAAGCAAGTCATTGCAGTTCCATTGTGGGTGAGTTTCTTGTTCATTGTTAGCTTTCATAAATCAACACATTAAGCTCCCCCCCTCCCCAACTAGCTCCGCTGCCAACTCTCTTTCACCCCAACCCCTTCCAGGGCGCTCCCCCAGGGTTCTGTTTCGTCTCTCATCTTAGTCTCTACATTGGTTTGTTCCCTTGTCAATAGTTTAAAAGATGTTCCATTTGCCTCTTAACTGGGCTTCGAGAACAAATTCTGAGTTTTTAAGTGGGTGTAGGATTTGTCTCTGATGTGCTAAGTCTAAGCTGCGAATTAATGGTTCCCATTTATTGAGAAAATGTTTAGTTCGCTTTGTGATGTCCCCCTGTGTATCTACTTGTTCACGGATAATTTGCTGTTGTAGTTCTAGTTTAAGGTGTGTGAGTGTTGGTGATTCAGGTTCTAACCACTTCTTGAAGATGAGCTTTCTGGCAAATAGTATGACATTGTGAATAAACGCCATATGCCTGTTTGTGTTTGACTGTGTGTGGAGAAATACTACTGCTTGAATGTTCAGGTCTATGCTCTCTCCCGTAACTCTCATTACCCATTTGTGTGCCATATTCCAGAATCTTGTGAGTTTTGGGCACTGCCATATCATATGGATTATGTTGGGGTTTGGGTGTGCGCATTTTGGACAAAGTCCCGAGGTCTCAGGGCTCCACTTATGATACATCTTTGGTGTTATGTATGCATTATGTAATAGCTTTGTATGTGATTCCCGTATGTCATTTGATAGTGATGCCTTCCTCACCTTTGAGACGCTTTGTTCAATTATTTGGTCTGTAACTGGGTGTTCAGTCCAGGTTGTCCATTTATGTTGGATTTGGTCCCTAGTAGCTTTATTAACCACTGTTTGGAGTGCTTTGTAGGTATGTGATATTGAGGTCAGTCCTCCTTTTGTCAGGGTCAGTAGCTTGTATATTTCGCAGTTGGTGTCCGGCATGTCTCCCATCCCCAAGATGCTTTGTATATAATGTCTCGTCTGTAGGAATGCGAAGTGATGCTTGTGAGGTAAATTGAATTCTAATTGTAATTCGGCAAACGATTTGACTGATTTCTGGTCTGGCGTCAGGACCTGTCTAATAGTAGAGAGTCCCCGTGTTTCCCATTGTCTAAAAGGTGCTGTGGTGAAACCTGCCTGAAAGTTTGGATTACCCCGTAGGGGTAAGTATATGGTATTCTTGCATGTGATTCTAAGGGTCCTGCAGATTTTCCACCATGCTCTTACAGGATGGAGGAGAATAGTATTGTGTCCCACTATTCCCTCTAGTTGTGTGCGAGTCATATGTGGAAGCATTTTTAATGACCACGGAGCAATGAGCTCCGTCTCTAGTTCACTGTTGGTGAAGACATTTCTGTCCAAAAACCAATCCATTACATACTTAGCCAAGGCTGCCCAGTTGTAATACTCTATGTTTGGGAGTGCCAATCCCCCCATCTCTGGTGTGCATGTCATTTTTTTATGTCCTATTCTATGTCGTTTCCCTTTCCATAAAAAGTGTAGTATGTCCCTATTTAATGTCTGGAGGTCTTGTTTATGGATGAGTTCGGGTAGCATTTGTAGTGTGTACAACAGTTTTGGGAATAGAATCATCTTGATTAGTCCTACTCTTCCCGACAGTGTCAATGGTAGTGGTGTCCAGTTTAGGAGTAAGTGTCTTAGTTCTTTAAATAGTGGTCGGAAATTAAGTCTATACCACTGTTTAGGATCTCTAGAGAGGTTAATACCTAGATATTTAAACGAGTTGGTGACAATCTTAAAGTTATCTTGCAATGGGTCTGCTGGCGATTCGTTGCGTAGCCACAACAGCTCTGATTTGTCTTTATTAATACAGTATCCCGAAATTTGACCGAACTCGGCTATGATGCGCATTAATATAGGGATGTTCTGCCTAGGCTCTCTTGTGTATAAGATCATATCATCTGCGAAGAGGGATAAATGGAGGGTTTCCTTGCCTATAGTTAGTCCTTCCGTGTTTTTTCTTATTTTGGTTGCTAATGGTTCAAGCGCCAGGTCAAAGAGGAGTGGTGAGAGTGGACACCCCTGCCTCGTGCCTCTCATTAGCGGGAAAGATTTGGATGGTTCGCCGTTAACTAGAATTGCTGCACGGGGTTCATTATATACTGCATGAGTGGCTGTCATAAAGTCGCCCTGAATTCCAAATTTCCTAAGAGTTGTGAAAAGGTGGTCCCATAGTATCTTGTTGAACGCTTTCTCAGCGTCTACCAGTAGTATACAAGCGTCTCCTTCCCTCTCGTCTCCCTTTTGGTTGCCCTCCCCCCAGTAGTGTGATAGGACTAATTGTAATTTTCTCATGTTTTTAACTGAGGATCTACCCCTAACAAATCCCGTCTGGTCTTCGTGAAGCAGGTCCGGTAATATCTCTGTCAGTCTGTTAGCTAAAATTTTGGTAAACAGTTTGTAGTCTGAATTGAGTAGTGAGATTGGTCTATATGAGGATGTTAGTATTGGGTCTCTGTCTGGTTTGGGGATGACTGTTACGTTCGCTTCTGTAAATCTGTTAGATAAGTCGGCCCTCCCTTTCATTATAGCATTAAACAGTAAAGTAAGTGTCTCCGCCACCTCTTCCCTGATCATTTTATAAAACTCCCCTGGTAGGCCATCCGGCCCGGGTGTTTTCTCTAGAGGCAACGCGTTGATAGCTCCAATAGTCTCCTGGAGGGACACTGGTTTATTTAAGGACTGTAACTGTGTGTCGGTTATTTGCGGGAGGGCTAAGTCCTTCCAGAAGTTTTGTTTCAGTTGTTCATCTATCACTTGTGGGCTATACAATGTGGAATAGTAATCTACAAATGCTTTATGTATATCCTCTTTCTTTGTTAATATTGTTCCTTGTCCCTGTATGGTTGTTATAGTGTTGGTTTTCCTGGTTAGATTGGTGATCTTAGCTAGTAATTTACCTGTGCGATTCCCATAACGGTAGAATTTAGCCTGCATCCTAGTTTGGGCTCTGCCTGTTGCCTGAATAAGATAGGTGTCTCTGAGGGTCTTAATGTCTCTGTATTTTAGTCTGTTTTGGTCTGTCGGGTGTCTAAGGTATTGATTTCTAGCGTTTAGAAGTTGGCGTAGAAGTAGGTCCCCTCTTTTCCTGCTAATTTTATTTGTTCTAATTGCATAAGTTGTGATCTCCCCTCTTAACACTGCTTTTGCCGTTTCCCAAAACAGTGAGATGTCTTTTATGTGTTGCTTGTTAAGCTCCTTGTAAGCTAACCACTCTCCCACTAAGTGTTTTCTCAAGTTAAGGTCGTGGTACAGGTATGTAGGGAATTTCCACCCACACATCTTTCTCTGAGGGGCATCAGTAGTGAGCTGTAGTGTTACTGGCGAGTGGTCTGAGATGGTTAGGGGGTCTATCTTAATGTCTCCTATCCTAGAACACAGTTGACTTGAGATTAGAAAATAGTCTATGCGGGAGAGTGTGGTTTTGGATGGGTGTGCACATGTGTAGTCACGCGCCTCAGGGTTTCTCTCCCTCCATACATCAAGGAGATCCAAACTATTTCTGAAGTTTTTAAGTATTAGTGTTTCTCTTCTGGATCCTGTCCATGGCTGTTTGGTGTTTGTGTTGCTAGCGGGATTTCGAAATCTGTCTGCAGGTGTATGTGGCGCTATATTATAATCTCCACCAACTATAATGGGTAAGTCTGCAAATTGTATGAGTTTGCTTTGGAGGTGGATTAGAAATTCTTTTTTCTGCGTTTGGGGGCCATATACACCACAGAGTATCAGGGTTAATGTATCAATCGTTAATTTTATAATTAGGTATCTGCCTTCTACATCAGTGAGCACTTGTGAGATGTCATAGTTAAGTCCCTTTCGGAACAGCACTGCGACCCCTCTCGCTCTTTTCTTTTCATAAGGCGTGAAGAGTACCTCTCCCACCCACCCCTGTTTAAGCTTTTGGTGTTCTATCTTAGAAAGGTGTGTTTCTTCTAGTATAGCTATATCAGTTTTTTTTGTGTTTAACTGTCTCAATATCTCCTTTCTTTTAATAGGGGATGTTATCCCTCCCACGTTCCAAGTGGTGATTTTCATTTTCCTACAATAAGTATTGTATTGTTTGAGGGTGTCGCTATTTGTTAAGGGTGTGAGATGTGGTGTGTGATGCGTATTGATTGCAGTGTAGGGTGATGAGCGTTACTTACGGTTTTCCTGCAATGTCCCAAATCTGTCTATTCCCCCCCTGAGGGAGCGCCCTAAGATCTGGTGTGTTCTGTCTATCGCTAAGACAAACAAAAAGCAATCTGGTTAGTGAGTATTAACTTTTAAACTGTTAAGATCTCCTTTTTAAACGTGTTTAAGAGATATGAAAACAGGCAATAATTACCAACAATATATCAGACAGTATGCAATAAACAATAAACAGTAAACCGTTTTCAGTTCCCTCTTCCCCCCCCCCCCACTTGTAAAGGATATGAGTTGTCATGTCTTTAAATTAAATGGTCTTTAATCTATGGTTTCTGAGGCCTTGATGATTGTCCCTGTTTTCAGGTGTCGTCAGGCTGAGCTTCATGGTTCTGTTGCTGATTCCTTCTTTCTTCTCTTTGCAGGTGTAATTTAAGCTGGTTCAGGGATTCAAAGAATAGAGGTCCATTGGTTGTTTGGAGCCTCAGCCTTGCCGGGTACAGCAGGGCTGCCATTCTGCCTTGCTCTATGAGTTGTTTACAGTAAGGTGTGAACTCCTTTCTTTTAGCTGCAACTGTTGCTGAGTAGTCTTGAAATAAATAGATTTTCCTTCCTTCATATTCCAAAGGTGAAGCCTTTCTGTAGGCCTGTAGTATCGCTACTTTTGCTTTGAAACTAAGGTATTTCACCATTACCTGGCGTGACTGTTGGGTATTTTCTCCTTGCTTTCTCGGGTCTCCCACTCTGTGTGCTCTCTCCACTAAGCACGGGAGGCAGGACTGAGGCATACGCAGCAACTTTGGGAGGATGTTTTCTGCAAAGTCTATTAGCTCTGATCCCGGGATGTTCTCGGGGATTCCTACAATTCTTAAGTTGTTTCTTCTCGATCTGTTCTCCAAGTCATCAACCTTTGCCCATAACCGTTCATTCTGTTGTTGTAGTGCTTGTATATTAGTTTCTGTTTCTCTATGACGGGTTTCTCCTTCTGCCACTCTCTGTTCCACCTGTGTCAGTCTGCCATTAAATGATTTGACCTCAGTTGTGAGTGAGTCCATCCCTGTTTGCAACTGTTCAATTTTGGGCAGGAATAGTGCAGATATCTGTGTGACAATTGGGTGTGTGTCTGTATTATTAGAGTTTGGTAATGGATCCGCTTCCATTGGGATCTGCGGTGTATCTAGGTGATTCTTTTTTTTCTCTGCGTGCTTGAGTCTGCCTGCCATTGTCTCTGTTGTTTTTATATAGGAGTTATAATATTTTTGCATGCAGCTTTAGTGTTTTGTCAATCAGCTTCGCCAGTATTGTGACTTCTGTTTGCTTGCTTTATCACAAGTTGCTATTTCCCTCTGTTTAGTTATTTTAGGCCTCAGAATAAGTTTGAACACAGGTTCACTGTTGTGCTTGTTAAGCGCCGGGTGGGAAGGATAGGGGCAGGTCCGGGCCTTTTAGCCTCTCATGATGCGGTAGCCTGTATTATTTATTAATAAAGGTATTGTCCAGTGGGCCAAAGTTCATGTTTCCCCACCTCCTGTCTCCTATGCGGCTCTATACCCTTTGTATGAGATCTGGGTTTGGGAATAGCTTCCTCCTGATTAACCCCCGGATTTGTGAGGGCTATGGTAGGGAGGGTACTTAGTGTTAAGCAGCGCTATTTGAATTGTGCGGTCTTTTGCTGATTCCCTTCTTCTGGGCGTAAGAGAGAGTGGTGGGGGTCGTGCGGGGATATTACTCGCTTCTGCGGTTAAGCTTTTGGCAAGTGCGGCAGCGGGGCAAGATGGCGGCGTTCCCGCCGTTAGTTAAGGTCCCAATTCAGTGTCCCACCCTTCTCTTGTAGGGGCCCAAGTCTTTAATCCTTGTTATACTGCTCAAATCTTTGGCTCCTTGTGTAGCGTGGAGCACTTGTGATTCCCCTGCCTGTTTGTTTGTGTCCCTCGCGGCTGCAGCCGCTACTTACAGTCACTTCTGTGGTCTGTTACTTCTCCGGTAGTGGATTCCGCTGTTAGAATCCCTGCCAGCTTGTGTCCGGGCAGTGGGGGGGTATCCCTGCCAAGGATGCCGGCTTTTTCTGGGGCAATGTGTTGGTTTTTTTCCAGTTTAATATCTGGAAACTGCGGAGCTCTGTTCCGTGCGTCTGCTCTCTCCGCCCGCCTACCGGAAGTCCATTAGTTTTTTTTAATAACATTTATGGTGCTGAACCCTCATTCACAGCAGACAGAGGAGACTGGGGCCATAGATATAATACTCAGCAACTGAGTCAAGATTGGAAATCAAACAGTTACAAAATGCAAGTTTAAAGGGACACTAAACGCAAATGGTTTCTTTAATGATTCAGATAGAGCATGCAATTTTAAGCAACTTTCTAATTTACTCCTATAATCAATTTTTCTTCATTCTCTTGCTATCTTTATTTAAAAAGCAGGAATGTGATGCATAGGAGCCGACCCATTTTCGGTTGAGAACCTGGATTATGCTTGCTTATTGGTGGGTAAATGTCAGCCTCCAATAAGCAAGCGCTATCCATGGTGCTGAACCTAAAATGGGCTGGCTGCTAAGATTTACATTCATGATTTTCAAATAAAGATAGCAAGAGAACGAAGAAAAATTGATAAGAGGAGTAAATTAGAAAGTTGCTTAAAATGGCATGCTCTATCTGAATCATGAAAGAAAAAAATTGGGTTTAGTGTCCCTTTAAGAAGATTAGACAGCCTTTTTCCCTTTCCAAGGACTTTAAACTCATACCACTTCTTAAAGGGCCATAATAGTAAAAAAATGATATGCTCTAATTCGTTAGAGCAGGTCATTTTAATACTATTAATCCTGTACTACTATGTGTTTAATCCCCACAAAGGGGGAGTAGAAGTACTTCTCGGGACCCGCAAAGCCTTCTGGTCCCAAGCTAAAGCTGCCGCTGATCCAATCAGCAGCGCTGGTTACACAGCCATGCAACAAGCGCAGCTGATTGGATAATCGTTATTTTCCGCTCAGGACCAGCAGTGCCCTGTAGTTCCAGTAGGCCAGGTAAATGTATCAAAACTTGATGTGAAGTGTTCCACTTTTTTTTGTTTAAAAAAAAAAAAAAAAAAAAACATTCTTAAAAGATATTTAACAGCTTCCTGAGTTAGTTTTTCCTTCTCTGAACAAACAAAGGCATTTGAAGTGCTACCTATTCCCTGAAATTGCACATCCTAAAAAAGTCCTTTTATTTATGAGGTGTTGAATGTAGAATGCAAATATTGGAATTTTAATAATTATAGTTGAAGATCTACGGCTATTTGTTGTAGTTGCTGCATCCTCTTTGGAGAATACTGGTAAAATGTGTACATGGTTTTTAGAGTCAAGGGGGTCGATCAGATAAAAATCGTCGCCCGCAAAAGTCGGCGACGCCAATATTTGCGCGGGTTTGGTATCCTATATACGGCGTAACCTAGAAGTTACGCGCGTATATTTCTGCCGTCGCCCATAGTTTTTTGGGCCATAGGCAGGTATACCAAACCCGCGCAATTTGGTATCCAATATACAGCGTAAGGACTTACGTGGCGAAAATGGAGAAATCTTACTCCATTTTCACCTCGCCACAAAAAGCAGCCGTAAGAAGCCTTACACTGACTATTGGAGCCCCGTAACTCCCTAAACTGGCTGCTAAATAAACCTAACACCTAACGCATGCGCAATGTCTATCTCCCTGTCAACCGCGATCTGCTAAATAAAACCTAACACCTAACGCATGCGCAATGTCTATCTCCCTGTCAACCGCGATCCCCCGCCGCAATCCCTAATAAAGTATTTAACCCCTAAACCGCAGCCATCTACATAAACTAACCCCCTACTGTGAGCCCCTAAAACCGCCACCATCTAACTGATCTATCCCGTAATGTGAACCCCTAAAACCGCCACCATCTAACTGATCTATCCCCTAATGTGAACCCCTTACACCGCCGCCATCTATATTAAAATTATTAACCCCTAATTTAATCTACCTACCCCGCCGCCAGCTATATTATCTATATTAATCCTAAGTATATTATAGTTAATATAGTTATTACATTATATATATTAACTATATTAACCCTAATTATATTAGGGTTAATATAGTTAATATAGTTACTATAGTATTTATATTAACTATATTAACTCTATCTAACCCTAACACCCCTAACTAAATTCTTATTAAATAAATCTAATTCATATTATAAACTAAAATATTCCTATTTAAATCTAAATACTTACCTATAAAATAAACCCTAAGATAGCTACAATATAATTAATAATTACATTATAGCTATGTTAGGGTTTATATTTATTTTACAGGTAAATTGTTAATTATTTTAACTAGGTATAATAGCTATTAAAACTATTTAATAGCTACCTAGTTAAAATAATTACCCAATTACCTGTAAAATAAATCCTAACCTAAGTTACAAATACACCTACACTATCAATAAATTAAATAAACTACAAATATCTATCTAAAAATACAATTAAATAAACTAAACTAAATTACAAAAAAAACAAACACTAAATTACAAAAAATAAAAAAAAGATTACAAGATTGTTAAGCTAATTACACCTATTCTAAGCCCCCTAATAAAATAATAAAGCCCCCCAAAATAAAAAAATTCCCTACCCTATTCTAAATTAAAAAAAGTTCAAAGCTCTTTTACCTTACCAGCCCTTAAAAGGGCCTTTTGTGGGGGCATGCCCCAAAGAAAACTGCTCTTTTGCCTGCAAAAAAAAAACACAATACCACCCCCCAACATTACAACCCACCACCCACATACCCCTAATCTAACCCAAACCCCCCTTAAATAAACCTAACACTACCCCCCTGAAGACCTCCCTACCTTGTATTCACCCAGCCGGGCCGAACTCCTCATCCGATCCGAGCGATGTGTTCCAGCAAGCGGCAGTGAAGTCTTCTTCCATCCGGGCAATGTCTTGAAGCAAGCGGCAGAGAGTCTTCTTCCATCGGCGATGTCTTCAAGCAAATCGGCATCTTCAATCTTGTTTCTTCGCTCCTCCGCCGCGGAGCATCCTTCCGGCACGACGACTTCCCGACGAATGAGGTTCCTTTAAATGACGTCATCCAAGATGGCGTCCGCCGAATTCCGATTGGCTGATAGGATTCTATCAGCCAATCGGAATTAAGGTAGAAAAATCTGATTGGCTGATTGAATCAGCCAATCAGATTCAAGTTCAATCCGATTGGCTGAACCAATCAGCCAATCGGATTGAACTTGAATCTGGTATGTATGGAGAGAGTGGTGTGTACTCAGTGGACACACCACACCCTTAGGGGGCGCTTCCTCAGTTTCAATATAATAGGTGATATGGTAGTGCTTGTAATGTCTCAACAGAAAAAAACAGGCCTAAATCTAGAAATATGATAATAGCAACAATAATAAAACTATAAATAAAACCCTAAAAAATCTAAAATGTGGACATAAGTAAGTAACCACAATGCTGAAAATGATAATAGTAAAAAACTATATATATATATATATATATAAAAAGGAAAGGTGTACCGTAATAGTACACTATATATTGTGAGATTAGCGCTGTGAAGTGAAAGGTGTACCGTAATAGTACACTATATATTGTGAGATTAGCGCTGTGAAGTGAACAACTCTTTGCTTTACTCATAATAATCCGGTTTGTTCATCTGTAAGGGTAGTGTGACCATACTGCTCCGTTCACTCCAGCAGCTTACATAAGGTGTACCGTAATAGTACACTATATATTGTGAGATTAGCGCTGTGAAGTGAACAACTCTTTGCTTTACTCATATATATATATATATATATGAGAATATATATATATATATTACTGGAATATAAACATAGATTGGAAAAAATATTAAAACCAATTCAAAACCAAATAATCATAATGTGAAAGTCTATGAGTCCAGGGTAATGACAGTTCCCAGATGTTTGAGGCTGCACTCTGTCAAAGGATGGCTATCCTGTAGTATGGAATCTAAAAAAGAATAAAAAACAGAGGCGCCTGTACCTGTACTGGCGATATTAGGCCATGGTGGCGCCTCTGTTTTTTATTCTTTTTTTGAACTTGAATCTGATTGGCTGATTCAATCAGCCAATCAGATTTTTCTACCTTAATTCCGATTGGCTGATAGAATCCTATCAGCCAATCGGAATTCGGCGGACGCCATCTTGGATGATGTCATTTAAAGGAACCTCATTCGTCGGGAAGTGGTCGTGCTGGAAGGATGCTCCGCGCGGAGGAGCGAAGAAAGAAGATGCCGATTTGCTTGAAGACATCGCCGATGGAAGAAGACTCTCTGCCGCTTGCTTCAAGACATCGCCCGGATGGAAGAAGACTTCACTGCCGCTTGCTGGAACACATCGCTCGGATTGGATGAGGAGTTTGGCTCGGCTGGGTGAATACAAGGTAGGGAGATCTTCAGGGGGGTAGTGTTAGGTTTATTTAAGGGGGGTTTGGGTTAGATTAGGGGTATGTGGGTGGTGGGTTGTAATGTTGGGGGGTGGTATTGTGGGTTTTTTTGCAGGCAAAAGAGCAGTTTTCTTTGGGGCATGCCCCCACAAAAGGCCCTTTTAAGGGCTGGTAAGGTAAAAGAGCTTTGAACTTTTTTAAATTTAGAATAGGGTAGGGAATTTTTTTATTTTGGGGGGCTTTATTATTTTATTAGGGGGCTTAGAATAGGTGTAATTAGCTTAACAATCTTGTAATCTTTTTTTTATTTTTTGTAATTTAGTGTTTGTTTTTTTTTGTAATTTAGTTTAGTTTATTTAATTGTATTTTTAGATAGATATTTGTAGTTTATTTAATTTATTGATAGTGTAGGTGTATTTGTAACTTAGGTTAGGATTTATTTTACAGGTAATTGGGTAATTATTTTAACTAGGTAGCTATTAAATAGTTAATAACTATTTAATAGCTATTATACCTAGTTAAAATAATTAACAATTTACCTGTAAAATAAATATAAACCCTAACATAGCTATAATGTAATTATTAATTATATTGTAGCTATCTTAGGGTTTATTTTATAGGTAAGTATTTAGATTTAAATAGGAATATTTTAATTAATAATATTAATATTAGATTTATTTTAATAAGAGTTTAGTTAGGATGTCAGAGTTAGATAGGGTTATTATACTTAATATATATATATAATATAATAACGATATTAACTATATTAACCCTAATATAATTAGGGTTAATATAGTTAATATATATAATATAATAACTATATTAACTATATTAACCCTAATATAATTAGGGTTAATATAGTTAATATAGCTGGCGGCGGTGTAGGGGGATTAGATTAGGGGTTAATACATTTATTATAGGTGGCCGCGGTGTAGGGGGATGTAGATTGTAGGCAAAAGAGCAGTTTACTTTGTGACAAAGCCCCGCCAAAAGCCCTTTTAAGGGCTGGCAAAAGAGCTGTTACTTTGGGGCATGCCCCGCAAAAAGCCCTTTTAAGGGCTGGCAAAAGAGCTGTTACTTTGGGGCAATGCCACGCAAAAAGCCCTTTTCAGGGCTATTTGTAGGGTTAGACTTAGGTTTAGTGGTAGGGATAGTTTAGTATTTTAGGGGTTAAATAATTTAATATAGATGGCGGCGGGGTAGGGGGATTAGATTAGGGGTTAATAATTTTAAAATAGATAGCGGCGGGGTAGGGGCTCACTTTAGGGGGTAGGTAAGGTAGATGGCGGCGGTGTTAGGGGCTCACTTTAGGGGGTTATAGATTTAATATAGCTGGCGGCGGTTTAGGGGTTAATAACTTTATTAGGTAGCGGCGGGCTCCGGGAGCGGCGGTTTAGGGGTTAATACATATTTTATTGTTAGGATAGTGAGGGGGGATAGCGGATAGAGGGTTAGACGTGTCGGGCTATGTTAGGGAGGCATGTTAGACAGTGCGGGTGATTTAGACTTTAGTCAGGTTTTGTAGGCGCCGGCAGTTTCTAACGTGCCGTAAGTCACTGTCGACGCCAGAAATTTGTACTTGCGCAGATTTCTGGACATCGCTGGTTTGTCAGACTTACGGCACGTTAGCATCTGACGGCGCAATATATGGGATAGCTCGAGTTGCGAGCTGAAACTGCGGGCGACGCGGGTTCCCTCGCTTGCGCCGCAAACTACGATCTATATCGGATCGCGCCCAAGATCTTCAATATGTTTGTGGTTTCTCACTGAGCTTAATTCACTTAAATTCAGTCTATGGGTAACACAGTGAGCACATTGTATGTGTTCTGCTACCTGCTTTAACCTCTGCAATAGGCTACTCTATGAGCCAATCATGCTGGCTGCACCATCTGTGCCAACCCCAATGAGCTTGCTGGATGTAAGTCATTCTGAGAGTCTATTTAATTCAAGCAGCCTTGTAAGCATTTTAAAATAATTATCTGTTGTTGCATTCTCCAGAGGCACTGCTGCAAGAAAAACTTCTTTCACTTCATTGTTTTTTTTTTAAATATCTCACATACAATCTTAGAAAAGCAAGTGCATATTCTGTAGATGGCAATACCGGAGGATTTGTAATATTGAAGCCATGGTAGCTCCCTGCAACACTCTTCCTTGAATTTCCTCTTACCTGTTAGCTTCTGGCATGTTGAGGCTTCCATAACCGCAATTGCTGGCTCTTTTATCTGGTTAGTGTAAAGTAAGGTGTAAACCATACATTTCTGGCTCTTCCACCTGGTTTGCGGAGGGCAAGACATCTACAACAATTCCTGGCTTTTCCATCTGGTTATCTTGCTGGAATCCACTTTTAGCTTGTCGGTTCATAAAAGTACTCACCATAAAGAAATGCATAAACCTAATTTATTTAGCAGATTCTTCTTTTCCAGTATGTTCTGCATGCTTCATTCTTAGGGGTAGGTTTATCAAGCGGTGTATTGGAGTGACGTTGTGTTAGGAGCGCCCCTAGAGGCTGACTGTGAAAGTGACTTAACTTAAAATAAACTAGAATTATATCTTTAATAAAAATATATATCAAGTGCAATATTCAATGGTGGGGAGAATTTCTTATATTATAACCTTATGTTGGTGTTCTCAATATTGTATGACGTTACTATAGAGAATACATTAACGGACCCAATGTTCACTCGATGAGAAATAATGTGATACGAGGGTCTATATAAATAAAATTTAATGTTTAACAAATAAAAAGAATGACACAAATTGACATTTCAATATAAATTATAAAATTTTGACACCGGTGTCGCTATCAATAAAATATACTATATAAGTAACTTTCCATAAAAACATTGATACAATTTGTCTGATGATAGAGGTATTTCATTAATGTTGCTAATAGCAGCCACGTTTACATGTATAAAGATACAATAAGATACTGGGGACAAGTTTTCAATCTCAATCAGTACATTCTGATATACGGTGTAATCATGAGTGATATATCAGTCCATTATTTTCCTTTAGCGTGTGTATAATGGATATAGAAAAGTCCAGGGTTTGGGTACAATGATACTTCTCGTATGGTTTGTTTGTATTCCAAATAGTTGTTATATTGTGATTTTAATATGTACTCACTGTTGGTTCTTCGGCTTCAGAGCTGGTAATAGTGTATGTTTACACTATTTTACTATTTTATGTTTACACTACTTTGTTTCACTTGATGCTTCGACCGACTGGTCTATTTACAGTCTGTTTGGCTGTGTCCAGTCTTATCCAATCCGTGTGGAGTATGATCAGTGCATGCACTTTTTGAAAATCTTGTCTGTTGAATTCCCGTCTCCTACCGCTTTTGTCTGTATTCAGAATTGGTTCTGGGAGTGGGATCAGACTGTCTCCTACCAATCCAGTCTGCACCTACATATGTCAGTGCAATACTGGTACAGGTCCTGGGAGATCTGCTTTGTCTTAAAATTACGGAGCTGAGTAGTATGATCTACGCGTTTCAGCTAATAAAATAGCCTTTATCAAGATGGTTTCTTAACTCCCGCTCCTTCCTTTTATACCCGTATACTTAACCCTTTCATCATTCTTTCACTCAATTGGCATATTTCGATTTAACCCAATTACACCTACTGATTTGCTGTTATATACTGCTTACTTTTATATATAGATTTATCAAGCAGCAGATACTGCAATCTACCCCCGTAATTTCAGGTTCCCCTGAAACATAAGTTAAGAAGCAGCGGTCTTAAGACTGCTGCTCCTTAACTTGTCCGCCACCTCTGAGGTAGCAGACGTCAATCATCCCGATCCGATCGGGATGATTGACACCCCCTGCTAGCGGCTGATTGGCCGCGAATGTGCAGGGGGCGGTATTGCACAAACATTTCACTAGAAATGCTTGTGCAATGATAAATGCCAACAGCGCATGCTGTTACCTTGTCGCAGGGATCTGCTGGAACAGGGTCCTTTTGTTCATCAAAATCTAGATTCTCTGAGGCTGACTGCGTGGAGATTGAATGCTTAGTCCTAGCCAAGAGAGGTTTCTCTGAGAGGGTTATTGATACTCTCATTCAGGCTCGTAAGCCTGTTACTCGTCGCATCTATCATAAGGTGTGGAGAGCTTACTTATTCTGGTGTGAAGAGCGTGGTTTAGCCTGGCATAAGGTTAAGGCTGCCAGGATACTTTTTTTTTTCTTCAGGAGGGTCTGGAGAAGGGCCTTTCTGCCAGTTCCCAGAGGGGCAGATTTCGGCCCTATCTGTTTTGTTGCACAAGAGGCTTGCAGAGCTCCCTGACGTGCAATCTTTCATTAAGGCTCTGATTAGGATCAGACCTGTGTTTAGATCTAATGCTCCACCTTGGAGTTTGAATCTTGTTCTTAAGTTTTTGAAGCGGGTTCCGTTTGAGCCTATGCATTCGGTTGACATCAGATTGTTGTCCTGGAAGGTTCTTTTTCTATTGGCTATTGCGTCGGCACACAGAGTTTCTGAAATAGCTACCTTGCAATGTGAGCCACCTTATCTTGTGTTCCACACTGATAAGGTTGTCCTACTTACCTGCTTGGGTTTTCTCCCTAAGGTTGTGTCTGATCGTAACAACAATCAGGAGATTGTGGTTCCTTCCTTGTGTCCTAACCTTCTTCTTCGAAGGAACATTTACTTCATAATCTGGATGTGGTTCGAGCTTTGAAGTTTTATCTTCAAGCTACTAAGGATTTTAGGCAAGCTTCTTCTTTGTTTGTTATCTACTCTGGGAAGTGTAAGGGTCTGAAGGCTTCTTTGACTTCCTTATCTTTTTGGTTGAGGAGTGTTATACGCTTAGCTTAGGAGTTAGTGGGACTTAGACCTCCTCAAAGGATTACAGCTCATTCCACTAGAGTGGTGGCTTCCTCTTGGGCCTTTAATGGATCAGATTTGTAAGGCAGCTACCTGGCCTTCCTTACATACTTTTTCTAAATTCTACAAGTTTGACGTTTTTGCTTTGGCCGAAGCAGCTTTTAGGAGAAAGGTTTTGCAGGCTATGGTGCACTCAGATTAGGGTCCGCTTCTCTTTTACCCCTCCCGCTATCATTCAGTGTCCTCTAGAGCTTGGGTATAGTTTTCCCAACAATAAGGAATGATGCTGTGGACTCTCCTCATATTAAGAAGGGAAACATAAATTATGCTTACCTGATAATTTCATTTCCTTCTGTATGAGGAGAGTCCACGGCCCCCGCCCTTATACTCTGATGGGCGGACAAAAATTAGGTTTTCTCTTCTGGCACCATTTATACCCTGATATTTCTCCTACTGTTCATTGTTCCCTTGGCAGAATGACTGGGATATGAGGGAAGTAGGGGAAGTATTAAAGCCTTTGGCTGGGGTGTCTTTGCCTCCTCCTGGTGGCCAGGTTCAGTATTTCCCAACATTCCTCATAGAGAAGGAAATTAAATTATCAGGTAAGCATAATTTATGTTTTTTATTGGATTTGCAGTAGTGTTTTTTTTTAAAATGTATTTTATCCAGGTCAGGATTTTATACACAAAAAGATTGAAAGGAAAGAACATCCCCTAACCACTCAACAATAATTACTTATAAGTGTCTCAGATTCACAAAACTAAAAAGGGGTATCAATATTAAAATATAATTTTTATTGAAAATTTAATAAGTAAAAAAGTGGTTTAAAAACATTTAAAAAATAGTGGCGAGTCCAACGCTAATATCACAAAAATATCTAATTCACTATGCAATCCTATTACATTAATCAGAGAAAAGCATTACATGAGTAATTATCCTCATTACAGTGCAATACAAAAGATCCCTCACTAACAACTATCTGTGGCTATTAAACCTCCACAGGGGAGCAAAAGGGATTGGTGATCTGCTAATCTCTTGTGTTACCCCACTGCAATTATTTAAAAATGACTGGGTATTCCCATGCTAGTCTTGCACCAACCTACAGCTGTGCTCATAAGTTTACATACCCTGGCAATCTTTATGATTTCTTGGCCATTTTTCAGAGAAGATGAATGACAACATAAAAACTTTTATTTCACTCATGTTTAGTGTTTGGCTGAAGCCATTTATTATCAATCAACTGTGTTTACTCTTTTTAAATCATAATGACAACAGAAACTGACCCTGATCAAAAGTTGACATACCTTGGTGATTTTGCCCAGATAACATGCACACAAGTTGACACAAACGGGTTTGAATGGCTATTAAAGGTAACCATCCTCACCTGTGATCTGTTTGCTTGTAATTAGTGTATGTGTATAAAAGGTCAATGAGTTTCTGGACTCCTGACAGACCCTTGCATCTTTCATCCAGTGCTGCACTGACATTTCTGGATTCTGAGTCATGGGGAATGAAAAAGAATTGTCAAAGGATCTGCAGGAAAAGGTAGTTGAATTGTATAAAACAGGATAGGGATATAAAAAGATATCCAAAAAATTGAGAATGCCAATCAGCAGTGTTCAAACTCTAATCAAGAAGTGGAAAATGAGGGGTTCTGTTGAAACCAAACCACAGTCAGGTAGACCAACTAAAATTTCAGCCACAACTACCATGAAAATTGTTCGGGATGCAAAACCCCCCCCCACAAATAACTTCAGGTGAAATACAGGACTCTCTGAAAACATGTGGTGTGACTGTTTCAAGATGCACAATAAGAAGGCACTTGAAGAAAGATGGGCTGCATGGTCGAGTCGCCAGAAGAAAGCCATAACTAAGCAAATGCCAAAAAATATCCTGCACTTGAAGAAAGATAGGCTGCATGGTCGAGTCGCCAGAAGAAAGCCATTGCTACCCAAATGCCACAAAGTATCCTGCTTACAATACGCCAAACAGCACTGAGACAAGCCTCAAACCTTCTGGCACAAAGTCATTTGGAGTGATAAGACCAAAATTTAGCTTTTTGGCCACAACCATAAACACTACATTTGGAGAGGAGTCAACAAGACCTATGATGAAAGGTACACCATTCCTACTGTGAAACACAGAGGTGGATCGCTGATGTTTTGGGGATGTGTGAGCTACAAAAGCACAGGAAATTTAGTCAGAATTGATGGAAAGATAAATGCAGTATGTTATCAAAAAATACTGGAGGAAAATTGGCATTCATCAGCCCGGAAGCTGCGCTTGGGACGTACTTGGACATTCCAACATGACAATGATCCTAAACACAAGGCCAAGTCGACCTGTCATTGACTACAGCAGAATAAAGTTAAGGTTCTGGAGTGGCCATCAGTCTCCTGACCTCAATATCATTGAGCCACTCTGGGGAGATCTCAAATGTGCAGTTCATGCAAGACAGCCCAAGAATTAACAGGAACTGGAGGCTTTTTGTCAGGAAGAATAGGCAGCTTTACCATCTGAGAAGATAAAGAGCCTCATCCACAAATACCACAAAAGACTTCAAGCTGTCATTGATGTTAAAGGGGGCAATACACGGTATTAAGAACTGGGGTATGCAAACTTTTGATCAGGGTCATGTGGGTATTTTCTGTTGTCATTATGATTTAAAAAGATTAAACACAGTTGATTGATAATAAATGGCTTCAGCCAAACACTAACCATGAGTAAAACAAAAACTTTTCTGTTATCATTCATATTCTCTGAAAAATGGCCAAGAAACCATAAATTCTGCCAGGGTATGTAAACTTATGAGCACAACTGTATGCAAATACTGTGTATAATCGAGGAACAAAATTACCAGAGTGGCCAAGGTAAGGAGAGAACTACGCCGGGAACACCTGATGCGTGTTTCGCACCATAGCTTTGTCAAAGGCGTTTTAAATGTCTTTAAAGTGCTTTTTTACTTATATTTTAAATAAAAGTTATGTTTTAATATTGATACCCAATTTTTGTTTTGTGGGATTGAGACAATGATATCGTATTTGCCAACATTTCAAAAAAATTCCAGTGACACTTTGCAGTAGAGCAAGTAAGCAGTTAACCAGAGTATTGACGACCTACTGTACAACTGCTCTGCCCACTCAGTTCTGCAATCAAAACACATCCATTTGATAGTAATAGTATAATTTAGATTTAGCCATAGCTTATTAAACAGATTACAGCACGAAGCCCTTACACCTACCCCATAATATTGACAATACCATATGCTGGAACACATTATAGGCGTATGGTTATTGTTACAACACAGCATCAAAATCAGGCAAATAATATGTGAACCCATATAATAATAACAACAATATTCCAGTAGGAGCCAATTATATTTAAATAATACAATATATATATATATAAATATATATATATAATATATATATATACACACACATCAAATTTTGGGCACAAGAGGTAGCATTTTATATGGCTGTCTAGCCAGTAGAGGGTTAATAACAGAGCAATACAAAAAAATATTTATGTTTATACCATTTTAATTAGAGGTAAAGTTTCCTAGACAGAATGGTATTACAAATACAGGCATACTGCCAATTTTGAATTTAATAATTTGCAGTATTTTTTCATATTCAGTGACATCACAGTAAGAGACGTCACAGGAAGAGATGCCATATGAAGCAATGCAATATGCAAAAAAATTTAAAGAAAAAAAAGAATTCCTTTACTTTAGAATTTGTACCAGTAAACAGAAAACAGTCTACATCACTAGTCAAAAAATTTTTAACTGTCTATTTTAAACAAATAATACATGTGCACATATATTTACAAACCCAAAGGAAGGGGCAGATGAGTGAAGGGTACTCACATGTGCCAGAGGCACCCAAATGTGTAGATAGATGCAGGCTGGACCGTTTACAGCAGCCCAGCTTTCTGATTATTTGTAAGGTGTGCTCTAAATCTTCATATACCAAATGTAGATATAAAAAGGAGGAACACAAAAACAAATGTCACATGTGTGTATCAATCAGATGGATTATATAAGAAGTATACAAGTACAGGATACTCACAAGGATGGCGGCACCCAAAATGTGCCAAGTAGGGCAGGCAGGGCCTTTCTACAGCAGCCCAGCTTGCTGTGTTCTGACTGAGCAAATGGCGAATTTTCTTAGCACATTTTAGGTGCCACCATCCTTGTAAGTATCCTGTCATGCCCCCCACACCAACTTTTCGCCGCAAACAGCATGGATTGTCAGGTAAGGCCAGGTGTGTTTGTCCTCGTGATGTCTCTACTGCGCATGACAGCTTCGGACAAACATACTTGGCCTTTTATATAATAGGATACCTATATATATAGATTATTTTATATAGGTATAGCTATATACAGATATATATAGGACTATCTGTTTAAAATACTTAGAACATATTCTAAGTATTTTAAACAGATGTGAAATATTTGCAGTAAATACATAGTTAAACACTTTATAAATATTGCATAAACATGCCTTTTCATGTTTTCAGCTACTTATTATTATTATACTTTATTTATAAAGCGCCAACATATTCCGCAGCGCTGTCCATGGATACAATTCATTTAAATAAAACAATACAAGACTTGTAAGAGACAGGACAACATTTACAAACACATACAGGAGGGATTGAGGGCCCTATTCCCTTGGGAATTTACAATCTAGAAGAGTAGGAGGTTGAGAAACAGGAGGTGAGGACTGCAAGATTTGGAAAGATGTTAATACAGAGTTAGATGAGGGAAATGTTAGGTAAGTGAAGTTAATTTATTATTGAGTTGGGTGGTAGGATTCTCTGAACAGAAAAGTCTTCAGGGAACATTTAAAGGAAGACAGATTAGGGCAAAGCCTGACAGCACGAGGGAGAGTATTCCAGAGGGTAGGTGCTGCACGACAGAAGTCCTGCAGTCTAGCATGAGAGGAGGTGATAGTTGCGGATGCAAGGAGCAGGTCATTGTTGGATCTTAGTGGATGGGCTGGAGTATACTTGTGTATTAGAGAGGATAGGTAGAGGGGAGCGGCGTTGGTGAGAGCTTTGTATGTAATGGTGAGAATTGACTGCAAAGGGCTACATTGCACATATTTATAAGTCTATATATGTAAACATATGTATTTATGTGTTTACATGTGTATATATGTCTGTAAATACATGTTTATACATAGGTACACACACACACATATATATATATATATATATATATATATATATATATATATATATATATATATATATATATATATATATATATACAGAAAAACGTATTATGAAATACATATTATGAGTGTAACTGTACTTTTAAATGTATTTTTAATGTTTTTTGTGCATTGTTTTAGTCAAGCAATTAACAGTTAATCATAACGCACGTTTAATTCAATTGTGCTCAAGCAGACGCGTTTACTTTCAACTGGTAATCTGTGCACTAAGAGCCGCGATAAACCCCTTTTCACTCATGTACAAAAGTTAGCGTGCCACTCGTAATCTATCTTATTATCAGTGCCTTAATCCGATATTTGTGTTCTAGGCTGGGTCTTGGTATTGGAGGTCGATTACAAATTTCTGGGGGTCCCCAAAAGAATTTTCTGTGCACAGGGAAATAGGAGAGTAGGGGGATCCCTGGTACAAATGTAGGATACGTTTATTATTAACCAAACAACAAGAGTGAAGCAATTAGGCAGAAATTAATAGAAAGTTTCTGATGACCTTCACTCCATTTAAACAGATATTAGTCCCTTTGTGTTTTTTTAGCATAAAATGAGTTTCAGTGGATGATAGTTTTACCTAGCTATTTTACAGAAAATTAGAAATTACTGTAAAATGATTAAAAAAAAAGGTGTATAACAAGATTCATTATCACATTCCATAAAAACCTGTACCTTTCTAATTGTAGAAAAAAATCTCAAAATGTGTTCACTGGTATCTCTCAAGCTTGGTATGGAGCTTGACGCCCCGTGTTTCTGGCGAGCCTTCAGACTCGCCAGAAACACAAGTTATGTAACGAGTCTCCCTAATGTTTCTGGAATAAATATGAAAAAATGTTGCTCTTTTGTGTACAGACCCCTTAATTACTGCTATATATAGGAGTGAGACACATTGAGCAGTTATTACACAGTAATTGAATTAAGTGAATGTCAATGAACTTATAGGATTCACAGAGTAATTCACTTCTTAGGCAGGCATTGAATGAGATTCGGTTTCATATGTTATAAGCCAATATGGATTGCAATAAAGATTATGGAAAAAGAGGCTTCAGGAATAAAGTCAATCTCCTTTCAGAATTAACCTTCACACACACTCTAAAATATATACACACTGACAACCTCCAATCATCCCCACAGGTTATGTGGAATGTTTGCAAGATAGACACTGAGCGTATGGCGCTTTGTGTAAGCAGCGTTGTTTACTGATCTCTTAGCTAACAGTATCTGGGTAAATACCGCTGTCAGACCAATGATGTGGTTCTTGAGAATACACTGAACAGAGTCACTGTCTAGAGTAGCGGAGTTCAACAAATCAGCAGAGTTAGTAATCCTTAACTTTACATAGAAAGAAAGTTTACCTGTATTGTTTAGGGAGCGGAGTTCTGAGTGCCGAAAGAAAATTAGAGTGTGTGACTCACTTCCGGTTATCGGCGTCGGCGTCTGAAAACAGCTGTGGGTACTGTCAAATGTGGATTATCCGATATACTCACTGAGAATGCAGATTGTTAGGTGAGATGAAAATAGTTTCAATTTGTATTTGCTTCAGAGAAAGTGTCCATAGGAATCCAGGTTTGAAATCTGTGAAAAGACTTAGAGCAGGTAAAACTTAATCTCTAGAGACCTGAGAGAAACGAAGCAGGTGTCAGCTGTGATACTGAGTCTTAACTTCAATAATCAGGCAAGGAAATGACGTAATTGGTCCCTCTTTATAGTGTCAGGTAAAACAGCAGGGATATACCTTAAAGGTATATCACAAGTTATGGAGAAGCAGTCTTCAAGACCGCTGCTCCATAACCTGTCCGCCTGCTCTAAGGAGGCGGACAGAGATCGCCACAATTCAACCCGAATGAGTACAATAGGGTTTATTGACACCCCCCTGCTGGCGGCCAATCGGCCGCGAATCTGCAGGGGGTGGCGTTGCACCAGCAGCTCACAAGAGCTGCTGGTGCAATGCAAAATACGGAGAGCGTATTGATCTCCGCATTCAGCGAGGTCTGTCGGACCTGATCCACACTGTTGGATCAGGTCTGACAGACCTTTGTTAAATAGGCCTCCAAATATTTATATATGTTTTATTAGTTTTGATAATTTTAAGGTCTTTATCAGCAGATTATTTCTTGTTCTAATATGATGCAGCAGTGTTACTCTAATTTGGTATAGCATAACTGCACAAATTCGAACTCCCAAAACTATATATATATTAAAATAGACAACCCAAGGTATTGATCTAGTCCAGTTTTGGTATATTTTATGCCACCAGTTAGCAATGATGTCTATAGCAAATGTGATCATTAAAAATAAAAAAAAAATTAACTTTTTGACAAACTTTGGGTTTCTCACTGACATTATTTTCACAAAACGTGCAGTGATAATACAAATGGTTTCAAAAGCTTTTTTAGGATCTCTTATGTTCAGAAATTGCAGACATGTATGGGCTTGTCATTGATTTTAATAAGTAGAAGGCTACTTATTACAGCTGTGCATCACAATGGTTAGTCCATGAATGTCTGCTAATTCTAAACTCAGGGGATCCTAGAGAAGCTTTTGCAACATGACATGTGCAATTTGTTTAGTTAGTAACAAAACTAAACTAATCCAAATGAATTTGTAACGAAACGTTCGGATTTATTAGTTTTATTCTAATGGCCATGGCGCGATAGTCTGACTCTCTGGATTAATCACAATTCCTTTGCCGTTCCATATTTATTATAAAAAAAAAACTTTATGGTAATGGATCCAGGACCCATTTGGTATGGCATAACAACAGGAATTCTAAAAATTGACCGACAAAACTATACTGTATATATATTTTTAACGTAGACAACTGAAGTTGTGTATATTTCATGCCACCAGTTGGCAGTCAGATGTGTGCTAAATTACTAAACACACTGATTAAACAGCGCTAACTGCCAGGGATGATTCAGTGTTTCTGTAATTTAAAGCAATAAACACAAATTCAGAAGGAAAGGTAAAAAATTTTTTTTAAAAAAAAATAAATAAATAATGAAAAAAATAAAAAGGATGTATGTATATTATTTAAAAGCCACCTACAATAGATGTCTATTTGTCTTTCTTAACAAGCATAAACAAGCATGTATATAAGGCACATATATAATCATAAAATAAAATAAAAAAGCTTGCAGATAGAAATTCAGAAATGTAAAGGAAATGTGAAACCTGCACTACTTAAGGCAAACAAATATCCTAAAGAAAAAACACTTTGTGCAATCAAGTGCAAATATATAATAATGTTTATACGAGACCTGCTGCTGCAAATTGACCGAAGGTGTCCTGCGTGCCTCCCGGAGTAAAGTAGAATCCCAAATCTGTAAAACACATAAGCACAAACAGACTCAAGTGTAGGTAAGTACAATAAACACACCACACATTATGAATTGCACTTACAAGATTACAATTTAATCAGGCGGTTGTTAACAAAGTATTAGATGACCAGAAGAAATCGTTCATACACGATGGAATAAAACATAAGTCTTTGTAAATACTAAGAAAATCCCTCCAAATAGGAATACCGGGACAAGAGTATCAGTTCTTTACAGGCGTCCGTTGTGGTGAAGTCACCTCTTGAGAAAGACCGCACGTTGGCGGTTGAAACGCGTTGAGGCCTTTTGGACTGTTTGAGGATCCGTACTATTCTATAGTGACGATACCGGCATCGACATTGACGCTTTCAAACACAGCGATTTCTATCTGAGTCACCACAACGGACGCCTGTAAAGAACTGATACTCTGGTCCCGGTATTCCTATTTGGAGGGATTTTCTTAGTATTTACAAAGACTTATGTGTTATTCCATCGTGTATGAACGATTTCTTCTGGTCATCTAATACTTTGTTAACAACCGCCTGATTAAATTGTAATCTTGTAAGTGCAATTCATAATGTGTGGTGTGTTTGTTGTACTTACCTACACTTGAGTCTGTTTGCGCTTATGTGTTTTACAGATTTGGGTGTGTGCTAAATTAGTTTTATATCATTTGTAATACTTTTGTATACATAGTACCCTCAGAAAGATAGTACAGTACTGTAATCAGAAAGGTAATATTTGTTGTTTTAAATACAGAGTATTTGCATTTTAGAACACACAAAAAAACAACTCATGCACACAGGCAGAGAAGATTGTAATTTACAGGTGGGGAAAATAGTCATTTTTGATCATTTTATTTTTTTAAAAATATTAAGAAGTCTGAATTTAAGAATAAGTTTGGATTTTGGAATTCTGGATTTGGACCTGTATTATATACATGTGTATGTGTTGTAACTGACTAGCAGGAACACCTTCCTTATTCCTGGCTGTTAATCTGCATCAGATGGAGGGGTCAATGCAGTGATAAGAACAGGATGTGGACCTAAGTTTGAGAGGAAACAGGGTCAAACAGGCCAAGTTATAACCAAAAGGGTAATCCAAAGAATAATCCAGAGACAAGCAGGGTGAAAACCAGATAGACCAGACACAGCAAAATCAGAAAATAAAAGAGAAGTTGAGGACAAGTCCAGCAAAGATATAGCAATCCAATATACCAAAATAACCCAGAGATTAACTCAATTATCTGGCACTGGGCCAAAGTGCTATGGCAAATATATATGGGAAGTAATTACAGCCACCCTAAAGGGTGTGCAATAGGCACTGAAAAAAACAGACTAGGCATAATGATATATATATTTATATATATAGATGTAAATTTTACACACAGTATTTACATTTTCTAAATTGATTTTGGGGGGAAATTCAGTCATGCAAAACGGAATGGTATATTCTAAAACAGTCTATGATGCGCAGCACAGGTTTTCATGGGCATTTTCAATACTGGTATTGAGAATCTTTTTACACTCCCCTTTTGTAGTAAACGCTACAATGCTTTTGTGTATCTGTCCTATATTTTGTAGGGGTAACAAAATTTGTAAAGTGCTTGCCAGATAGTCTTGAAATGTTTTCAGATTCAAGGATTTCTGTGGTATTTCTGTATTTTCTCTCTTTAATAGTAAAGAAAACACAGATTGTTGCCAGGTGTAGATTCTTTATAAAGTATATAAGAACTTAGAACTTTCATTTGGACCAGATAAACCGCAAAATTATTTTTTTCCTTTTGGACAAGATATGGGTTCATCATCTGACCAGAAAAGTCTACTCTACACATGTATTTGTTATAATCTATTATGCAAACAGATTTTTTTTTGTAGCTGGGCTATTCCACCTCTGGCAGAAACTGTCTGTGAACCCTCATTATGTATGGTTGACAACATAAAAAGATTTTGTCTGTTAATATTATTTCTAGCAGTTATTCGCTGTGTAGAGCTACTTTTTCACCAATCTTTTGGGTGGGTTTTGGCCACTAGCTGCTGTGGAAAGCCCTTGCATACCTTCCTATGGTACCACAGGCCAACGTGGCAAAACAATACAAGGGGTTAAAAAGTGGTGTACTGGTATAAGTTTCCAGCATATAGATGGTACCCTCAGCCTAACAAAGGATGACTAAAGTTCCAGAATTTTTTTCACTTATAGCCAGCTAAATCCACTTTGCAATACTTCCCTTCATAAATTTTAAAATTCTGTACATAGACTGTAAAACTCACATAGTTTTATGCCACAAATTGTAATCTACCTTTGTAAAGCATCAGGGACACATTAATACATTTTATAGATGGGATATACACGTAACATCAGAAAAAGTTTGTCAGACTTGAAAAAAGGATTAGGATCAATTACATACATACAGGGCCAGATTACGAGTGACGTGCTATTTAACGCTTTCGGTAGAGCGCTAATTGCACTAGAAGTAAACTTTTTCAGTGTGTCGGGTTGCGCTGGTATTACGAATTGACATTAAAAAGTTATCGAGCTTGTGCTAACATGAAGCGCACAAAAAGTCAAACTTACAATATCGTGCCCGCGATAACCTATTCCCCATAGAAGTCAATGGAGACAAAAAGTAGAAAAAAAATAACATGCTACTCACGCGCAAACCCGACCGCATATTCTCATGTGCACTAACCCGACATGAAAATATGAATATTTCACATTACAATGTTCTGCACAAAGCAAAATATTTTCTATTTATTTATAAATACACACATATATATATATATATATATATGATTTTTTGGTACAATATATAGCTACAGATATATATATATATATATATATATATAGGAATGTCTATTTACAAATACTTAGAACATATTCTGCTATGTGCAGAGCATTGGAATGTAAAATATTTACAGTAAATACACACTAACACTTTATTAAATATGAATATTGCATAAATGATTTTACAAGTTTTCATCTACTTAACTCCAAAGGGCTCAAATGCATATATATATATATACACATACATACATATGTATTAATATGTGTATATACATCCGTAAATGCATATAAATACATAAGTACAAATAGGTCTGAGATGTAGGGGGGAGCAGTGCAGTTGAGGGCTATGTATGAGTGAGAATTTTGTGTTTAAGCCTGGAGGCAAGAGGAAGCCAGTGAAGGGATTGGCAGAGAGGTGCAGCAGATGAAGAGCAATGTGTAAGTAAGATGAGCCTGGCAGAGGCATTCATTATGGATTGTAAAGGAGCTAGGTGGCAGCTAGGGTGACCAGAGAGGATGGAGTTGCAGTAGTCGAGGCGCGAAAGGATGAGAGAGTGGATTAAAATCATAGATGTGTCTTGTGCAAGGAAATGTCTAATTTTAGACATGTTTTAAGGAGGAAGCGGCAGGCTTTAGCGAAGGACTGAATGTGAGGAGTGAAAGATCTGAGTCAAGTATGACCCCAAGACATCGGGCATGTGGGGTAGTGGGTAATGATGGAGTTATCGACAGTTATAGAGAAGTTGGGGGAGATTTTTGAAGAAGGGGGGAAAATATGGAGCTCAGTTTTGGAGAGATTTAGCTTAAGGTAGTGAGAGGACATCCAAGAAGAGATATGAGAAAGACAATTCGTGACACGGATTTGCAAGGAAGGAGTTAGGTCTGGTGCAGAGAGGAAGATTTGGGTGTTGTCAGCATACAAATAATATTGAAACCTGTGGGACTTTATTAAGGAACCTAATGATGACGTGTAGATTGAGAAAAGAAGGGGACCGAGGACAGAGCCTTGTGGTACCCCAACAGAAAGTGGTGACGGGACAGAGGAGGCCCCAGAGAAGGCTACACTAAAGGTACGGTTAAACAGATAGGAAGAGAACCACGAGAGAGCTGTGTCGCAAATGCCGAAGGATTGGAGGGTTTGGAGCAAAAGAGGGTGGTCGACAGTATCAAAGGCTGCAGACAGATCAAGGAGGATAAGCAGAGAAGTGGCCTTTGGATTTTGCTTTAAGTAGGTTGTTGGTAACCTTAAAAATGGCTGTCTCTGTGGAGTGATGGGGGCGAAATCCAGATTGCAGTGGGTCAAGGAAGGAGTTTAGTGTAAGGAAATGGGATAGACATGCATATACTAGCTTTTCAAAAAGCTTCAAGCAAGAGGGAGTAGGGAAAGAGATTGAGAGGTTTTTTGAGGCTAGGTGTGACCATTGCGTGTTTAAAAGATAAGAAAAATATACCAGTGCTGAGGGAGAGGTTGAAGATATGTGTGAGTATAGGGGTAAGGGTAGAAGAGAGGGAGGGGAGTTGCTGCAAGGGGATAGGGTCGAGGGAACAGGTAGTGAGGTAAGAAGATAGTATAAGGGCAGAAACATATGGCTATGTGAGTTTTGGATGATTGTGAGCTTTTGAGGGGGTGGGAGACCTGTAGCATGTTATTGAGAACTGATTTCATTTCTGATTGAGTCGATTTAGTTATTGAAGTATCTGGCAAAATCTTGAGCTGAGAGAGAACTTGTAGTAGGAGGTGGGGGTGGGCGAAGAAGAGTATTGAACGTGGAGAACGGATGTTTTGGGTTTGAAGAAATACTAGAGATAAGAGTGGAGAAGTAATGTTGCTTATATATATATATATATATTAAGGGCAGAATATTAAGAGTTCAATATGAACTACATATCTTTAGACATGTACAGTATATGTATCTCTATATTAAAGTCCTTTGCCTGCTCTTTTTTCCCCCAACACCTGAGACCTTATATCTTTGAGCCCTTATAACTTTTTTATGCAATGTTTTTTTTAATAATTTTTATTATATGGTGTTATTATGAGTAACGGTAATTTGTAATGTATTTTTTATGTGTTTTGTGAGACTTTTGTTTTGTGAAACAGTTAACCACAGCTCTGAGGACGCATTAATCCGACAAGCGTGAACTTGAATTGCATTCAACCGCTTACTTTCAACTTGGAATACCAGCACAAATAAACCTGCGTGCAAATGAATGCGAAAACGCGATGTCGCTCACGCACTCGTAATCTGGCCCATAGTGTTGCAAATTTACTAGCTAACAAACATTATGACTCACTAGAAGGAGTAGTAGTATAATCACCAAAGGCAAACTTAAAAGAGTTAAAACATAGCATTTATTTTAATGTACAAGGTAAAATAACAGACCAGAGAGCAGCTCATCCTCTGACCCCCCTGCACCCTCTGACACGCTTTGCCGTAGCTTTTTCAAAGATGGCTCAGTAATAGATGGAAAACGCTGGACTTTTAAATCTACCGCCACCATCACGTCATCCCAAATTCATTACCGGAAGTGATGAATCAGGACATCCGGCCAAGAGGAAAGATCTGTGTGCAATGACATAAGCTATTGCTGAGAGTAGAAAAAACACTATCTCGTAATAAATTTCGATTTAAACAACCTAATGTAATCCAACTCGTAAACAGATTACATAAGAATTGATTGCTTATAAGGGATTAGTGTCCCTTTAAAATATTAAAAATGCAATTACAGAAAAAAAAGAAATAATGCAAATGGAAAAAGATATATATATATATATATATATATAAATTCAACATATTATGCCCACTTATATGGTTTAAGTATGAGCATTTTCAGATATTTGTATGCATGATCGTAACACACAAAATGTGATACTGTTAATTATGGACAAAGCAAGAATGGCTCATTAACCTTGAAAAAAAATCAACATCTCTTTTAGCAGTAATACCACTGGGTTCTTTGGTTTCTAAGTAAAAAAATCCATTTGGCTTACTTGGTACAATATTCTCTAGGGTTTTTGGATATAAAATGTATTGCTTGTATTTCAAAGGCTTAGTAAAATTTCACATGTTGAAAAAGGTTTAGCTATCCTTGTTTTCGGGGGGATCACATTCAATATCATTGAGGTGTTTTGTTGTCCTATTTCTCAATATTTGAGTCTGATTTGATAATTATTTTGTATGCCTCATCCACATTAAAAAGTATTTTTGACTTTTTTAACTTGCCAAATCTATTTATATATCTTGCCACAAAGAAAATCAAATGTCTAGTATGCAGTGTCTCTCTCTGTCAACTCAATATAATACTATATGAATTATTAGGAGCCTATACTTAGTAATATTAACAATTATAATAATAAATAATGATAACAATTTGCTTAATCTACTGGGGAGCCCAATTCCTGGCAGATAACAGGAAGTGTTGGCATCATGCGTGTCCCACTAGTCAGCAAGAAAATATAATGAAAAAAGAGCTGCAATAACAGCTCTTTGGAATATACGGTTTGCTTAACCTATTTGGGAGCCTAATTCCTGGCCAATAACAGGAAGTGACAGTGTCAGGTGGTGTCCCACTAGTCAGCAAGAAATCAAAAATAAAATGAGAAAAAGATTAGCTGTTATAACAGCTCTTTGTAATTTACTATAGTCAATTATCTATTGATGTTAAGTGGTATTCCCAGTCAGTATATACAATATTGTATAAATTATATAATAAACAGTATCTAATATCAGATGTAGATACCAGCAACATAGACTTTATAAAGACTCCTTCTGCAGTTCTTTGTATTATACTGTAGGCAATCTATTGATGTTAAGTGATATGCTAAATCAGTATATAAATAAAAATCTGTATAGATGGTATAATACACAGTAACCTATCAGATGTAAATATCCGCAAAATAGCCTTTATAAAGGCTCCTTCTACAGGTATTTGTATTATACCGTAGGCAATTATCTATTGATGTTAAGATGCTCAATCAGTATATAAAATTAAATAAAATGGCAAACTCTTTTTAAAAAGCTGTTTGTATTGGCAATCTAGATATATAGCTGGATGGTATAAGCAAGCAGTCTTATAAGATCAGAGCAACAAAAGCTGCAATATAGTAACAATCCTGTCCATGGAGGTGCTATATAGCAAGTGAGCTGTTGACAGGAAGAATTGCTACTATATTTTTTTTCCATATTTTGTCCAATGTTATCACTGAAATCGCTAACTGCAGTGATTACAATTCTGGGAACTGCTATTATTGGTTCCCTACCTGTTGCTACCCTTTCTTCATACACCACAATTAAGCTGGTCCGGTGTGAAGACAAACACTAAAAGCCAGATGTTTTAAGACATCATAAAGGTACATGCGGCAATGTACCTTATGACATTTTAAAAAGGAATTAATGTCATGGGACACTCTGGCTGTGTTGAGTGTGTATGTATGTAAATGTGTCTGTGTGTATGTATGTATGTATATATATATATATATATATATATATATATATATATATGTGTGACTTTTTTTCTGTATTTCGCTTAAAGGGATACTAAACCCAATTTTTTGTCTTTCATTATTCAGATAGAGCATGCAATTTTAAGCAACTGTCTAATTTACTCCTATTATCAATTTTAATTCATTCTCTTTGTATCTTTATTTGAAAAGCAAGAATGTAAAGCTTAGGAGCCGGCCCATTTTTGGTTCAGCACCTGGGCAGAGCTTGCTGATTGGTGGATAAATGTAGCCACCAATCAGCAAGCGCTATCCAGGGTTCTGGACCAAAAATGGGCCAGCTACTAAGCTTACATTCTCCTTTTTCAAATAAAGATACCAAGAGAACAAAGAAAAAATTGATAATAGGAGTAAATTAGAAAATTGCTTAATTTTTTTTTGGTTTAGTATCCCTTTAACGTGAGGTAGGCAGATAGCTAATTCTGAACCTCTTCAAAAGTGCACACATGGCCAGAAAATTATTTTTTTGCGCACACTGTTCAAATTTTTTTTAGAAAGAACATTGCATGTAGAGTACACACAATGCATGTTTGATGGTTATCAACGCACATGGGGGAGAAGCCTACATGGAAGATACATGGCATCAGAAATTGCGGCTAACCATTGATTAGCAATAACCATGAAAGTTGAATTTACTTACTTTTGCGAATAATCCCCTCACTTGTGTGGTTTATTGATGTATAAAAAAAAAAGATTGGATAGCCGCCTGACAAGGGGTTTGTTTTATAATGGCTCTTTATTATTTTTACTATATTTATAAAGTGCCAACAAATTCTGCAGTGCTGTCCATGGGTACAAATTTTTTATCAAACAGATACAGGAGGAATTAAGGGGCCCTATTGTCGTGGGAATGTACAATCTTAAAGGGAATGCAGTATTTTTGTACGTGCATAGTATTCAGTACTGATGACTCATGATAGAGACAATTTGTAAACCAAGGCTATATGTAATTTTACACTACAATGTGAAAATCTGAAAGATTATATTTGGATAGAAGTTCTAATGCACCAGGTGTAACAATTTCATGTTTTTTTTGTACATAACTAACCACTTTTTAAATGTAAGATTCATCCTGTGCCATTTAACTGTCCCAATCAATGCCCTGTGCATTGTCCCAGATGTTCTATCTACTGGATCTAAAAAGGATCCTACACAACCTGATACTTTTGCGAAATTTGGTGCATGACAATCTGTATGTGATTCTATACAGAATCTGCACTACTTTTCCTCCACAATATTGATCAGTACAATGTTTCAGCTAGAAGAGTAAAATGCTATTATGAGACAAACTACTGGTTCAAACATGATTCTGTCTGTAGAAGATAGCAGCACTGGAATGTTTCTTTGGGCCTTTAACTGGCCAAACATGTTTTAGTCTCTAATCTGTTTTAAATTATCTATAGCAGGGATGGGTAACGGGCAGAACATGGGCCGCACGTGGGACACCCACAGCACTAGTTTTGCTACCTCTTGGAAAAAGAGGAAATAAGAATGTATGCCATAGTTTTCATTGCCCCAGATTATAAAACTAAAATATTAAGCTTTAAGGGATTATGGTAGATAGGCAAACAAGATGGTCACAACTCTAGAAAACCCTTAGGAGGAGAGAAGAGCAGATAGAGGGTACCCGGCAGCCATCACTAAATATGACCCAGTACCAATGGACAATTTTCAGAAATATATTATTTGTGTGCGTAATAACAAATAAATAAATGCGACCATAATGGTTCTAAAATATTGATCTGCTGCTACCATTTGTAAGGAAGTTGGCCATTACTAATCTATAGCATTGGAAATTGGATAAAGGGCATAACAATTGGCTAAAATTATTTAAAACACTAAGAGGAGCCAAGCAATGGATGGGCCTGCAGAAGAGATGGATAGGACACTCCAAAACGATCATATCTAATATTCTGGAGCAATACCTGTATTTAAATTACCAATATAACTGATAATATAAGAGAGATGTAAGGAATACAAGGTCAATGATACACCAAACATAGAAGAGGTTTGGGTACTAAAGGTATCGTTATAGCCAAATTGGTTGAAAAAAGGAGTTGTTACTATTTGCAATGCCATGGCCAGGCATTTATGTAACAGGGATAGCATAAGATTGTGAGATTTGTTGTGCAGTGCGAAATCTGTATCTTCGCGTTTCCAGGCCTGTTTAGATCCAACACAGGATACATGATTCTTATTCTTTTAAATATTGTGTGCGGGCTTTGCAACTCTAAACGCGTTAGGGCTACGAAAGATGGATATCAAACTGCGACAGGCCCCGTGTGCCAGATCTTAAAATGGTCTCGGCTGGAATGTACGGGCAACGATCCATACCAGGCCCTCAGCTCCCGATCCCTCCCTGGGTACCCAGCTTAGAGTGCAGTAGCCGCCGCCCGTGACGTAACGAAGCCGGCTCCGAGGAAGGAGGAGGCCTCGACAGCGCTGATTGGCCGAGGCCCCCGCAGCCCCCCGCTCCGACTCCGGTGGCCCTGGAGAAGGCTTCGGACACATCGTGACGAGGGATGCCCAGGAGTCCGGCCAGGTACGGAGGGGAAGCGGGGGAGGCCGCCCATTAGAGCTAAGGCCCTCGGGAAGGCCGCAGGCAGGGAGAGGCCTGAGCAGGCCCTGTTTGGGTGAAGGATGCGCTATAGCAAGTATTCTGGGGAAAGTTAAATCGGGAATAATATGGCAAAAATAAAAATATTGCTTATGAGGCAGGACCGGGTAGTGTCTGTGTGAGGGATATAAATTCACTGCAGACGGGAAAAGCTTTACCAGGCCTTGTAGGGATATGCATTGCTGCGCAACTGCGGTCTTCAGTGTGTACGTGAATGCATCGGCTGTCAGTATTACATGCCACAAACAATACATTTAGATGTATATGTATGTGTATTATATTGCAATTTGGTTCAATGGTGCACCAGATAAATGTTTTTAGGATCCAATGGGATTTGTTGTATGAAGTCTAAGCACTTATTGAGCAAATACACTCTACCTGTGTGTATTGTCAATGTAGCTGTAAAAAATGTGCAGTAACTGTAAAAGCTTTTGAGTAAATATTGGCTCTTTGTAAAATAATATTTTCCAATTCAGAAACAACCCTTGTTCTCCTGTAAAATGTAATGTATCTCTTTGAGAACACACTGCAGACATGCTTGATGTTCTACACCTATTTTATTTTAAAGTGTACCCATGATGTTGAATTGATGTAGCATTACATTTGTTTAATGAGGAAATATATTACCTAAGTCAAAATTACATTTTCATGATTCAGATAGAGAATGCAATATAAAATAACTTTACAATTTGCTTTGTTGAATAGTAAACCTAGGTTGGCTGATATGAGCTTAGGAGTGTGCATGACCATGTGTCTTTAACGTTCTATAGCAGCAGTGTTTGAAACTATGCGTAACATTGTTGCAAACACTGCTGCTAGGTGACTAAAGACACATGTGCTCATCTAGGATTACTCTCTAACAAAGAATACAAGAGAACTAAGCTTAAAGGACCAGTAAATAAAGTATATTTGCATAATCAACAAATGCATGATGAAAAGACAATGGAATAGCACTTAGTCTGAACTTCAAATTAGCAGTAGATTTTTTTGCTAACAAATTTCAGTTATTTCTATTTCCACTCCTCGTGTATCAGGTGACAGCCATCAGCCAATCACAAATGCATATACGTATATTCTGTGAATTCTTGCACATGCTCAGTAGGAGCTGGTGACTCAAAAATGTAAACATAAAAAGACTGTGCACATTTTGTTAATGGAAGTAAATTAGAAAGTTGTTTAAAATTGCATGCTCTATCTGAATCATTACAGTTTAAATTAAATGAAACACCTTATAATTACAAGACATTTCTGTGTGTTGCTATAGAATAACAAACATATCATCCAAACAACAGTTTTTTAAACATTTCAGTAGCCAAACTCCACCCACCATTTGCCTTATTTGTAGGAACCAATATGGCTTTAGCCTACAGACAATCAACCTAGCCACTATCCTAAAGTTAATTGCTTTGCAGTTGTTATCAGTTAAAGCTAATTAGGGACAGATATGTAGCAGGGTTGTAACATTGAGAAGACAGCATGGTGCATTTTAATATAGAGAAAGTTTTAGAGGGTTGAGAACCTCCTACTGGAGAATACTTATATAGCACTCTAAAGTCTTATGATACTCTGTGTCAGAAAATATTTCTAAATTGTACTCCTAAAGTATTGGTAGATGGTCTCAGATACTAAGGAGGGATCAGAGACCATTTAATCATATGTGATATAAAGCTTTAAGGGAAAAAACTTTAAAACACACACTTATAATAATCCTGCATAAGTCTCAATACACACTATGTCAGTGATGATGTACTAAGGTAGAGAGGAAGAGTGAAAAATAACTAATTCAGCAATATATCTTAAAGGGACAGTCTACACCAGAATTTGTATTGTTTAAGAAGATAATCACTTTATTACCCATTTCTTAGTTTTGCACAACCAACACAGTTATATAAATACACTTTTTACCTCTGTGATTATCTTGTATCTAAGCCTCTGCCAACTGCCCCCTTATTTCAGTTCTTTTGACAGACATCCATTTTAGCCAATCAGAGCTGGCTCACCTGAACTCCACATGCGTGGGCACAGTGTTATCTATATGACACACATGAACTAACACCCTCTAGTGGTGAAAAACTGTCAAAATGTCCTGAGAGAAGAGGCAATATTCAAGGGCTTAAAAATTAGCATATGAATCTCCTAGGTTTAGCTTTCAACTAAGAATACCAAGAGAACAAAGCTAAATTGGTGATAAAAGTAAATTGGAAAATTGTTTAAAATTTCATTCTCTATTTGCATCATGAAAGTTATTTTGGACTAGACTGTCCCTTTTAATAAGGATTGTAACCTCTAATATGTTAATCCTTATATCTGATGTCTCTAGTAGTTATTCATGTATTTAGTACACTAATAAGTTTCTTATAGTTATAACAGTTGAATTGCACTAGTAAGGCCCATGGTCTATTAAGTGTTAAATAATACTAAGTAAGTATGTGGACTTATTTCTAGGAGTATGTATTATTCCTAGGTATTAGGATCCATCTAGTTAGACTAATAATCAGATCCGGAGGAAATGCTGCTTCTATGGCTTAATTTACAGACGAGCAGTAACGATGGCAACAAAAGTTGCTTTATTGCAGTAAATTACTGTATTATATAGATAAATGTCTATACATTACTTATGAGCTTTAGAGTAAAGTGTTAATCGTGTCAGTTTGAAGGATCTTGTTTGGGTTTTAGATACTTAAAGGGCCAGTGAACCAAGCAAATAATGTTATATAATTCTTCACATAGTGCAGAATTATATAACATTAGCTTAGTGCCAGATTTCTAAAGTGAAGGGTTAAATAGATATCTCGCAAAGAAAAGAGAACGCCGCCCCTGGCTCTATTGAGCGGGTCTATTTTCTTCTCCAAAGTGTATCGCGGGCACGCTGTCTAGTCACAGCCGGGCCAATCACGCTATTTAAGTGACTTTATATCCAGTGTTTATATAAACACTAGATGCGAACCTGCCCCGCAAGGGCTCCGGAGCAACATACGCCCAATGTCCTTATCTATTGAATTGCAATGATACTGATTTATAATATTAAGCTTTACAGCCTTTCTGCATGTACTGTAGTCCTCTTTGTATAAAAGCACATATATTACTGATTGTGTTCAAGGACAAGTAATCCTTTTATTAAGTTTGATTATGTAAAGGTATAGGAAAGTCAAAATTAAACAGTTGTATGATTCAGTTAGAGCGTCATTTTAAGACACTTTTATATTACCTTCTGTTTTCAAATGTGCTTTGTTCTCTTCGTATCCCTTGTTAAAAAGTAGTTTAAAATTGTATGTTCTATCCAAATCATGAAATAAAATGTTGAGGTTTCCTGTTCCTTTAAATATTGTAGTGCTTGTTATGTACCCTCCCAAATGTAGCCTACACATATATTACTTGTGTGTGTGTGTGTGTATGAACTATAATATACCCACATGATAATATTGCATTTTGTATAACACTGCTTTAAGGGACAGTAAAGGGAGCATTAAATGGCCATTATAGTTGAAAAATGCAATGATTTAATTTGTGCAAAAGATGACATAAAACTACCTTTAGGTTGCCTGTATTTGCTGTATTATGGCATGTAAATATTGCTTATATTGTTTACACTCCGTCACATTTTACAGATGCAAATGTACAAATATTCTAAAATCCAAAACTTCTTTTGGTCCCAAGCATTTTTTTCCCCTTAACTATTAAAGGGATAGAAAAGTCAAAACAAAACTTCCATGATTTGGATAGAGCAAGTCATTTTAAGAGACTTTTCAATTTACTTCTGTTACCAAATTTGCTCAGAAGTAGCAATGCATTACTGGAAGCTAGCTCCTGATAGGTGGCCGCACATATGTACCTCTTGTTATGGACAGTCTACTCCAATTTTTTTATTATTTTAAAAGACAGATAATGCCTTTACTACCTATTCCCCAGCTTTGCACAACCGACATTGCTATAATAATGTATTTTATAACGTTTAAACCTCTAAATTTCTTCCTGTTTCTAAGCCACTACAGAAAGCATCTTATCTCATTATTATTATTATTATTATTATTATTATTATCGGTTATTTGTAGAGCACCAACAGATTACACAGCGCTATAAACAAAGTGGAGTACAACAAAACAATTATAGGGATCAAATGGGTAGAGGGCCCTGCCAAGAGTTGCACTGTTGTAGTGAGCTCTTAAGAAGGTGATCTACAAACAGCTGGACTCTTAGGCTTACATGCTAAAGGGGTTCAGGGGATAGCAATGCAGGAGTGGAACTGGTATAAAGTAAAGTTAGCATAGGTTGTATGCATCCCTGAACAGTAGAGTCTTTAGGGAGCACTTGAAGCTTTTAAAACTAGAAGAGAGTCTTGTGGAGCGAGGTAGAGAGTTCCACAAGATGGTAGCCAGTCTGGAGAAGTCCTGTAAACGGGAGTGTGATGAGCTGACAAGAGAGGAGGAGAGTAGGAGGTCGTGAGCAGAGCGAAGGGGACGGGAGGGAGAGTATCTGGAGACAAGGTCTGAGATATAGGGGGGAGCAGCGCAGTTGAGGGCTTTGTATGTCAGAATGAGAATTTTGTGTTTGATCCTAGAGGCAAGAGGAAGCCAGTGAAGGGATTGGCAGAGAGGTGCAGCAGATGAAGAGCAACGTGTAAGGAAGATGAGTCTGGCAGAGGCATTCATTATGGATTGTAAAGGAGCTAGACGGCAGGTGGGGAGACCAGAGAGGACAGAGTTGCAGTAATCGAGGCAGGAAAGAATGAGAGAGTGGATTAAAATCTTAGTTGTGTCTTGTGTAAGGAAGTGTATAATTTTAGAGATGTTTTTAAGGTGGAAGCGGCAGGCTTTAGCCAATGACTGAATGTGAGGAGTGAAATAAAGATCTGAGTCAAATGTGACTCCGAGACCGACATTAGGCATGCGGGGTAGGGGTAATGATGGAGTTGTCGATAATTATATAGAGATTGGGGGTGGAGAGTTTTGAAGAAGGGGGAAAATAAGGAGCTCAGTTTTGGAGAGATTTAACTTGAGGTAGTGAGAGGACATCCAGTTAGAGATATGAGAAAGACAGTTAGTGACACGGGTTAGCAAGGAAGGAGATAGGTCTGGTGCAGAGAAGTAGATTTGGGTGTCGTCGGCATACAAATGATATTGTAAACTGTGGGACTTTATTAGGGAACCTAGTGATGACGTGTAGATTGAGAAGTGAAGGGGACCGAGGACAGAGCCTTGCGGTTCTCCAACAGAAAGTGGTGACGGGGCAGAGGAGGCCCCAGAGAAGGCTAAACTAAAGGTACGGTTTGACAGGTAGGAAGAGAGCCACGAGAGGGCTGTGTCACAGATGCCGAAGTATTGGAGGGTTTGGAGCAAAAGAGGTTGGTCAACAGTGTCAAAGGCTGCGTACAGATGGAGGAGGATAAGCAGAGAGAAGTGGCCTTTTGATATTGCTGTAAGTAGGTTGTTGGTAATCTTAACAATTGCTGTCTCTGTGAAGTGATGGGGACGAAATCCAGATTGCAATGGGTCAAGGAGGGTGTTTATTGTAAGGAAATGGGATATGCGTGCATAAACTAGTTTTTCGAGAAGCTTTGATGCAAGAGGGAGGAGAGAAATAGGGCAGTAGTTGGATGGGGAGGTAGGATCAAGGGAAGGTTTTTTGAGGATAGGTGTGACCAGTGCATGTTTCAGCGATGAGGGAAATATACCGGTGCTGAGGGAGAGGTTGAAAGTGTGTGTGAGTATAGGGGTAAGGGTAGCAGAGAGGGAGGGGAGTAGCTGTGAGGGGATAGGGTCAAGGGGACAGGTAGTGAGGTGAGAGCGCAGTATAAGTGCTGAAACTTCTTCCTCAGTAACAGGGGAGAATGCTCTAAGTTTAAAGGATTCCAAAAGTTAAATTTTTTTACTATAATTACATTATCAAAAACCAATCTACATAGCTTAACAATAAAAACGTACCTAATTTCAAGTCAAAACGAGCGTTATCAGCATAATAAAACTATATATTTTATTTGAGAAAAAACGTCATCCAAGCCAAACCTCCTTCTAATGTGCCTTCATTACACAATCGTGTGTCCAATCACAATGCGTTATCGTGCATATGATTAACGCATTGTTTCGTCACCCGGCGCATGCGCAATTCAATCCGGCGTTTTGCGCATGCACATATTAAAATCATTACATTTACTGCTCGTTATTGCAAGGGGAATTAGGACGGTGACGCAAATGATGACGCATTACCTAGATCGCGCATGCGCAGTACGGACGAAAACGGCCATATTGATAACTCAGGTTATCGTGAACGATTTGTTATACAGAATACAGCTTCTAACGGTGGGTTTGGAAAACAATTAATTTTAGGAGATGAATATTCGGAGAACACTAATAATAAGATAAGTAAAGCCTATTAGAAAAATCATTATTAAAGATGGATATAGCGATTTAAAACAAGTCTTTGCAAACGTTTAGTGTCCCTTTAAGGTTATGTGGGTTGTGGTTGATTGAGAACATTTGAGGGGGTGAGAGCATGGAATTATGTTGAGAGCTGATTTCATTTCTGATGGAGTCGATTTTGTTATTGAAGTGGTAGGCAAAGTCTTTTTTAGCTTTTCACACCAAGACATTGTTAATTCATGTGTGCCATATAGATACCATTATGCTCACTCCAGTGGATTTGTACAGGAACCAGCACTAATTGGTAAAAATGCAAGTCTGTAAATAGCACTGAGATAAGGGGGCAGTCTGCAGAGGCTTAAATACAAGGTAATCACAGAGGTAAAAGTATATTAATAAAACTGTGGTGGTTGAGCAAAACTGGGGAATGGGTAATAAAGGGATTATTTTTTTTAAACCATAAAACATTTGGGGTAGACTGTTCCTTTAAGTAGACACCCTGTAATGCCATCTACTGCCTGAACATGCACCAGTGTTGTGTGTGTGTGTGTGTGTGTGTATATATATATATATATATATATATATATATATATATATATATTCAGCCAATTGCCTTCTCTGTTCTGTAAAATGTGCATTAGATTTAACATATAATGTATGGCACATATAGGTTTGCCAGTTGCCCTCCACAAAAATACTGGACAAAGGTGGCAAGTGGTGTCACACAATATCCCCCAAAGCTCTGCCTTAGGCCCCACCATATAAAAGTGATGATTTTAACCCTTTGTCAACCAGTAATTGATTTCACAGTAGCACACACAAATCAGTGTTTTTAAACCCATATGGTTACTAGTAAAAACAAAAAGCAACAGTTTTACCCCAGTAGCTACACATAACTCACACAGCAGTATTTAACCCCTATGACTGACTGTATCACAAAAGAAACTTTTGAAGGTACAGTATACTGTAAATTTATTTCCCTTAATGTGTTTCCACTGACTTGTTATGCCAGCATCAATCAGAGTATAACATTTATGATAATTTGCTGCTTTAGGTTTATTTTTATTTTTTTATTTTTTTTTTTTTTAAATTATTCTTTTTATTGAGGTTAGTTTCACATTACAGTACAACTGTGATACATCAAAATATGCATGAACACAACACATTATGCACATAAAAAGGAAAACACATAAGGTCTATTCTGTTTCATCACAGGATAATCCAATCAAATAAGAAATGAACATAACCTCTTTTTTTTGTTTTTGTTTCAATATAGAACAAAATAAAGTGTAGAAATACAGGCATATGAAAATAGACTAAAGAGCAGTCTAAATTGTTGAAAATAATGCAAATATTAATATCCATCTTAAAACTGAACAATCTGTCAAGTAAGACCAACCAGAAAGTAGTTAGAGAGAAAAAGAGAGAAAAAAAAAAAAAAAAAAAAAAGGGGGGAAAGAAGAGGGGGTGGCGGGGAGGTGGGTGGGTAAGGGAGGGGGGGAAGGGGAAGGAGTTAGTCGGTGTGTGGGGCCTACAGCTACTGTTCTCGTTAGCCATCCTGTGGTAGAATTAGTTCAGGAGCTTCCACTTTGCCCAGATTTCTGAATGCAAAAAAGCTTTGTTACGTTGGGTAAAGATTGGACCCTCCATTGTCTCCAAGTAGGACATGGTTTTGACCACTTCTCCCCATGAAGGTGGAGCTTGCTGTCTCCAAAGTCTCGCTATAGCTAGTTTGGCTGAGATAAGTATATAAACGGAGAGTAAGGCCTCTGTGGGCGTGGCTGTGTTTAGGTTTAAATGTAATAAGGCTGTTTGCGGAGAGTTGTGTAAGTGGGGGATTAGATTTCTGCATTTGTGTGATATATCTTGCCAGAAGGTAGTCAACTTCGGACATTCCCACCAAATATGGGCCGGCGATCCCACCATCCCACACTGCCTCCAGCATAGTGGGGAGTTAGTCTGGGAAATTTTATATAACCTGAGCGGGGTGAGATGCCACTGTGTGCAAATTTTAAGATATAACTCTAGTAGAGTAACACATTGAAGTGCTTGTTTGGTTAGGGTCACTGCTCGGGCCCACTCGTCCTGTTCCGTACGAAAGTGAAAAGCCTTTTCCCAGGCCAAGGTGTAAGCTGACCTATAGAATAGGGGAGAGTTCATCAGATCTTTGTAGGAGACCGATAGCGATCTGGGAATCCTAACGCTGTTGGTCCATCTTTTTTCCCACATGGTGGGTGGTCTGGGGGGTTGGCTTAAAAATCCCCAGGATTTTAATAGACTTCTGAGCCTCCAGAACTCAAATAGTAGAAGTTGGGGGGGATTGTAATTATTGGTAAATTGTGCGGACGTAATGAATTGGCCGTTGGAAAACAGGTCCGCTATACGGTGGATTCCATGTTCCTGCCAGAGATGGGGGTGGGAGTCTCTAAGGGCCGCTAGCAGGCCTGTTAGAGAGTGTATAGGAGAGGGGTGTGGGGCTATTTGAGGTAGTGAGCGTAGTCTGTCCCATATTCGAAGGGCGTGTGAGATTATTGTATTATGGATTTTGAAGAGCGACCTGACATGCTTGGGTAGCCAAATAAGGTCTTGCAAGGTAAGAGGGCTAGGGAGCATTGCTTGTTCTAGCGCTTGCCATTTATTTTTGCAGTCAGTGGTCTTCCATGCTAGGACTTGAGAAAGTCTTGAAGCTTCATGGTAATATGTTATGTTGGGGGCGCCCGCGCCCCCGCACAAGAACGGTTGCTGAAGTATTCTGGTAGCAACCCTAGGATGCTTATTTTTCCAAATATACTTATTGCAGATCTGTTGAAATTTGCTAATCAGACATTTAGGGACAGGGATGGGGAGTGAACGGAACAGGTATGTGAGCTTGGGGAGCAGGAGCATCTTAAAAGCAGCAATACGTCCCAGCCAGGAGATGCATGGGACACTCCACTTGTCAGTACAAGATTGGAACTGTTGGAGAAGGGGGTTAAAATTGGACTCTATAATGGTGGTGATGCTCGAGGAGAGATAAACCCCCAGATGTTTGATCCTCTGCCGGGACCAATTAAAAGGGTGCCGTTGTTGAAGTTCTGTAAAATCAGGATCTGACACGTTAATGGAGTATGCCTCCGTCTTATTGATGTTAAGCTTGTAATAGCTGATCTGTCCAAACCAATCTAGTAACCTGAAAAGGGCAGGGAGGGAATTGAGAGGGTCGCTAAGAAATATGGTTAGGTCGTCCGCGAATAAAGCGGTTTTTTGCAAGGTGTTCTCTAGTTCTACTCCCTTGACATCAGGACTGCCTCTGATCGCCTCCGCCAATGGCTCCATGATTAGAGCGAAGAGTAGCGGTGAGAGGGGGCAACCTTGTCGCGTCCCGTTGGTGATCGGAAAGGTCGGGGAACGGAATCCTAGACCTCTAACCGAGGCCGAGGGGGCTGAGTACAAAGCTCTAACACTAGAGCAGAATCCCGGGGGGAAGCCAAATTTATTAAGGACCTCAAATAGGTAAGTCCAATTGACCCTATCGAAAGCCTTTTCGGCGTCTAATGCTAGGGTCGTACAAGAGAGATTACGCTGCTTGGCTTCGAAGTATATGTTGAGGATCCGGCGAGTGTTGTCTGGTCCTTCTCGGCCCGGGGTAAAGCCAACTTGATCACCGTCCAATAGTGACGGAAGAACTTTATTTAGTCTAGAAGACAAAAGTTTTGCCATCAGCTTTACATCAACATTGATTAATGAGATGGGGCGGAAGTGTTCACATACGTTAGGGGTTTTTCCCGGTTTCGGGATGGTCACTATGGTCGCCTCTAAAAACTCAGTTGGTAGGGTGCCTGACTGTCTGGCTAGAGAGCATATTCTAGTCAGAAGTGGGGAGATCTGGAGTCTGAACGTTTTATAGAACAGAGCTCCAAAACCATCTGGTCCTGGGGCTTTGTGGGATTTTAGGGAGTTGATGGCCTGTAGTACTTCTTTAATGCTGAATGGGGCATCAAGCTGATCTCTTTGGGCTTCTGTCAAGGTCGGCAGAGAGACAGTGCCTAGGAAGTCTTGAATATGTTGTGATGTCGGAACGCGTTGGGTAGGGGAGCTCGCTAGGTTATATAATGCAGAATAATAGGAAGCAAAAGCTTTCCCTATGTCTGCTGGGAGCCGGACAATGCCCTGGGGAGTCTTAATATAAGGGATGCGGGCTTCTGCAGTCTTTTGCTTAAGTTTATTGGCCAATAGCCTGTCTGCTTTGTTTCCTTTGGCGTAGAATGTTTGTTTGAATTTCTGAATCTGAGTCTGCTGTCTTTTTAATTCCAGGGTAGCAATTTGTGTTTTAATATTTTCAATTTGGGTGAGGGTTTGCGGGTCAAAAGATGTTACGTGTAAGGCGTTCAAGTTTCTCAGAGAGACATGGAGTTGGGCAAGCGAACTACCCAACCGTTTTTTATGTTCTGCATTCAGTTTAATGAATACCCCTCTGAGGTAGGCCTTGAGAGTGCCCCACAAACAGGAGTCGTCAACTGCTCCATTATCGTTTATGCTTAGGAACTCGGAAATCTCTTTCCGGATCAGAGTGACCTGTTCTGGACTAGAAAGGAGGTGTTCCGGGAGCACCCAGGAAGAGCGATAGGGAATGCTATTGGGGTTTTTTAGGGTAAGCTGAACCGAAGAATGGTCAGACCATGTACATTCAGGCATATGTATTGATTGAACCGAGTCTAGGAGTCTCGGTTCACAGAAAAAGTAATCGATCCTGGTGTAGGTGTTGTGTACTTTAGAAAAAAAGGAGTAATCTCTTGATGAGGGATGGTGGGAACGCCAAATGTCATAAAGGGCATGTTGGGCCAAGAGATTGTGGAAATGCTTTGCGGTCCTAGAGGTTTGTTTGTCACAGGGTTTGAGCTTAGGAGAGCGTCTATCTAATGTTGTATCTAGTAACATGTTAAAATCACCAGCTAGGAGTAAGTTTTGTGTTTTGTGAGAGGCCAACAGTCTTAAAAACTTTCTAAAGGCTCCAATTTGTCCAGAGTTTGGGCCATAGTAATTGGCAAGAGTATACGGAGTGTCGTCTATCTTACAGGTCAGTATTAGGAATCTGCCCTTTGGGTCCTTGAAGGTTTCTATTTTTTCAAAGAGAACAGATTTATGTATTAGAATAGCTACGCCTCTCGATTTCCCCATATATGAGGCTGTCTCCATTATCGGGTATTGCTTGCATCTAAGGGGTATGGGAGCTCCATCTGCCCAATGGGTCTCTTGGAGAAAGGCTATTTTGGTCTTGGCACGAGTTAAGTAACTAACTAATCTACTTCTCTTGTTAGGGGAATTGAGCCCTCTAGTGTTAAGCGAGGTGCAGGTGAGAGACATGATGAAGTAGTTTTAAAGAGAGGTGAGGAATGAAAAAGCAGGGGAAGAAGGGAGGGAAAAGGGAAGAAAGGGAAGAGAGAGAGAAGAAAAAAAAAAAAAAAAAAAAAAAAAAAAAAACCCGCTAAAAGACTAGAAGGAGAAGAGGGTGAGAAAGAGGTGTGAAAAGAAAAGAGGACAGGAAAGAATGGTTGATCTTAAACTTCCAATAGAGTACAGAAAAATATTACATTTAGTCAAATATATGTTAGTACAGATAAGTTGGCAAATAGAAATTGCGGTATGTTCGAGAGAAACCGCGTTAATCGTCTTCCCTGATAGGGGAAGCACATTAAGGTGAAGGGAGAGAAAACAAAAAAAAAGGGGGGCTTGAGTTTGTTATTAGGGAGGGGGGGGGGGGGGGGGAGGTTGTGGCAACTGTAGAATAGTGAACTGTTAAGAGCTAATCAGGCAATGGGGATTGTCAATCGTGCGACTGTTTGTCTACGGAGTGTTAGTAGTGGCTGAAGGGAAGTGGGTAGAGTAACGGCCTGGTAGCCTGTCAGATGAAAAGGTGGTGTATCTTTTGGGGTTATGTGACAGTGACATTAGAGAGCTTACAGTTTACTTATATAAAAAAAAAAAAAAAACAACAGTGCAATGCATAAAACAGGAACCAGAACAACAAACAATTTAAAACAACAATACTGAGACAGATGATCAGGTATATTTCTTGGTGTAGACCTTACAGAGTAAGTTGAGGAGATATGGTTGCGGTGTCCTAATATGGGTAATGAGTTCATCTGATGACCTATTCTAGGCGAGTGTGTTTCTGGTCTTGCTGTTGTGGGTGTGTGTTGGGTAACTGAGGATGTAGAACTGTGGTAAAGTGCTCAGATGTGTAAGGGAAGGTGTTCTGTTAATAATTAATTTATCAGAGTGGTCTATTCTAGGCGTATGATCCGCTAGACTAGATGCTTTAAGTATATAATGGGCAGCTGAGGTTGTGTTGTTGTGGTGTAACGCTCTAATGAATGGGGTGAGGAGTGCTACCAACACCTAAGAGACCAAGACACTAAATGAGGGGGTGTGCTATAAGGGTACTCCGAGTGTTGCATACTTAGGGGTTACTTGTCTAGTGTGTCTGTCTAAGTCCCTGGAAAACTGTGTGCAGGGGGTGTGCTGCAGCCGGGCCCTCGCTGAGCACACGGTGTCTGCAAATCAGTGTAACCTTGCTAGGAGGCAGAAAAGGTTGTGTGTGTGTGGTCTATGGATGTTTAAGAGCTAATTGTGGTAGGAATGAGATTTTAGTGTTCCAGAGAAAGAGCAATGATAACTATTGGTAAGCAATAAGACCTCTATGTAAAAAAATGTATACAGCAATCACTAGAACATAAACATTGTATATTGTAAAGGAGCAAAACAAGTGAAAGATACTTATCGTCTAAAGGTCATCAAAATCAGCATGCCAGCAACTAGAGTCCCAATATTGTGTGACCACCTGTTATCTGTATGAGCTAAAAAAAGGAAAAACAAAGTAACTTCACATAGCAAATGTCCAGGAAGAGTAAGCTACATCTTAGGGTTTGTAATGCACTTCCTAGGGAGCTGGTGATCCAGATCTATGTCTCTGCGTAAAGGTCGGCCATTGCTGGCTCTCAAGTTGGTTCTGAAGGCCAAGCCTTCGTATTGTGGGGGTAGTCCAGTCTCCCTCCTCGGAGGTAACTAAGTTGTTCCGTCTGTCTTCAGGGGCGGAGGAGCCCCCCCATTCTGCTGCTGTGCTTCTCAACTGGGATTGGCTGGTGTGCGGCTTGTCCTTTTGTAAGGGATATAGGTTCCAGTGCTTGAGTAGTTCATACCCTCTGTTAGGGGTCTGTATGGTAAACATCTGATTGTTCCGGAAGATGAGTAGCTTTATGGGGTAGCCCCACCTGTACCTGATCTCGTTTTTTCTTAAAATGGATGTGACTTCGGTAAAAGTTTTTCTTTTCTGTAAAGTTCTTGCGGAGAGATCAGGGAAAATTTGTAGTTTTTTAAATTTTTCTGGGAGGGAGGGTTTCTGAAAATGAGCTCTTTGGATTCTCTCTTTGTAAGTGAAGTAGTGAAGCCGGACAATTGTGTCTCTAGGCTGGTCATCTGGTAGACCTTTGGGCTTAAGAGACCGGTGTGCCCGGTCCATCATGGCTTCAGTCTCCGTGGCGGGGGGAGCTAGTACATGAAACAGTTCTTTTAAGTATGGCTGTAGATCGCCAGCAGAGACGGACTCAGGGATACCCCGGATCCTGAGGTTGTTCCTCCGAGATCTATCTTCCAAGTCCGCTATCTTGTCATCTACAACATCTAGGTAGTCTGCAAGGCGTTGTGTGTAAGAAAGCAGGTTAGAATGTTCCACAGCGGCATCCTCCTGCTTTCTTTCCAGAGTGTCAATTCTTTCATTTGTTGAAGAGATCTCTTTCTTGAGCTCAGTTGTTGAGGCCGCCATTTGGGCAGTGAATGAAGCGTGATGTTTGTCCAGTAGTGACTTAAGTGAGTCCATGATGAATGAGGGAGTGACTGCTTCAGGTGAGGCTTGTTGGATGTTCTGGATAGCCGCCAGTGTCAGATCCGAAGTGTCAGACCCAGGGGAGTCTGGGGGTTCAATGTCACCTTGTGAGAGCCCTCCAGGGGGCCCAAAGTGATCCATCACAGTTTTTTTTTGGTATGAAAGGTTGTTTGCTTTTCTTCCCTCTGGCTGATTGTGACATGGTGAGGGGAAGACAAGGCTGGGTTTTTTGCAGAAGGAGGCTTTGAGAGGTTAGAGGTCAGGTATGGCAGGGCAGCCCCACTTCAGAACAGCAAGGGGTCACTGTGTGGTAGACAGGCTTAAGTGGCCTATGCGTGCCTATTCCATTTTAAACAGATGTGTATCTTAGAGAAAATGAGAGAGTCACTGGCGTGGAAAAATCTGGAAGTGTACAGAGTAAGTTAGGGGCACTCTTCTTAGGGAAATTGCCACCTCTGGGCCAGGCCGGAAAAAGGGTGGTGGATATGACCTGCTACATCAAAGTGCAGCAGGAAAGGGGACAGGAGAGTGTGCTGTAGTTATGAATGAAAAGCAGGATATATTGCGGCTCCTAAGCAGCTACAGTTGGTGTAAAACAGTCTTACTTTATGTTAGAACCAATGCTGCAATTGGTGGGTATGCAGAATACTTTATTTATGGCCTGGAGGTAGTATTGTGGTGTGAGCCTAGGAGCCCCTGAGTTGTTGTGGGTAGCTACTTAACCCCTTGTGAAATCACTATCCCGGCTGGGGGGCTGTTGGTGGTGAAAAGGCAAATAGTAGTTGCTGCACCGTTAGCTTACAGGCCCCTTTATAGAGTTCAGGTTGGGAAAAGATTGGTAAGCTGATAGTAGTTGCGCTATGTTAGGAGAAAAGTACCTGTACTGAGAAGAGTCTTTGCGAGTGCCTGTGCTGCAGTTTCTTCTAACACTCTTAGCGCAACTGTAAGGAAGACCGCGCTGACAGGCTGCAGTGCTTGTGTTGCTGAGAGTTAAAGATGGCGGTTTCGCGCCACTCAGTGGGGACGGAGTATCAGCATGGAGTGGCGCCCAGCTAGTGTATGTTGGCTCAAATTAGGTATGTCACAGTCAATTTCCAGATCCCTTAGGCTCTAATGTTTGTAATTAGCTTAGAATTAAATAGGCAGTGTAACCCTCTGCCGATCGGGCTGTAAGTACTTACAGGGAGGAGATTTACTGGGCGCCACGTGGGAGCTGCTCATCTATGGGGCTTGAGGTGTTCGGAATCCTTGCCGGCTTCTTAGAGTGTCGAGGGAGAGCAGGCTCCGGGAAGGGCAGTAGTCCTCTTCGGTTCAGAGCTCCAGTCCGGCCCCACTTCTGTGGGGTGTGTGTAGATGCGGAGAGTTCCGCTGCGGTACAGCTCTATCAAGGCCGGATATGGATGGGCGATCAAACTTCGAGTGCCACTAGGTCCGGAGACCCTGTAATCGCGGCTGAGCAGCACAGTAGGTTATTAGTTGTTAGAGTTATGGGCATATGGTACAGGAAAGGCGGCCCGGGGCAGGTCTGGTCCTCCTGCAGCAAAGGTAGTGCCAGTAATTCAGTAGCTTCCTCTGTCGGCGTGCTGGCACTTCAAAAAAGTGATTCTGTGACCCTACCAAGGATAAGGGATCACAGCTGGTGAGGAATAGCTGAGTATTAAAGTAATCTATCTGGTAAATTTAGCTTTTTGGCTAACTAGAACTCGGAGCTCTAGTTAGGTGCGACCGGCCAGTATGGTGGTTGGCTCCACCCCCCCGCTTTAGGTTTATTTTTTATATATGAAATATCTGGTTTTGTTCTTTGACATCACAACCCATATGAATGGGCTGAGATTGCAGATAAATGAAACCTCCGTATTTTATGACTTTCTGTACACACAAATGCTTCCTTATCTCATCTCTGTCAGTATACCAAAGCTCAATTTGTAGAAAGAACAATTGAAAATTTACATTTTATTACTTATCTCTTATACCTCCCAGTGGGGGTGAAGTTTCTTCTGCTGTCTTTGTTTACACAGCTTTTCTATAGCCTATACATGCTATTCCAATTGCTAAAATAAAGGTAAAAGAGCTATTTACATACTATTTAATACATTCCAGCTGGTAAAATGTAGAATTGGAAACAAATTAAAGGGTAAATAAATCCTAGGGTATACCCAGGGCAGAATGGGGTTTGTAGATCTAAACTCAGAACAGATATCCCCCTGCCTAATGCCAAATCATAGATTAGAAACAAACAAAGAGGTTTAGGAAAGAAGCATTATTAGCACACTTATTTCTGAGTATAGATTAATACCAAATTATTGGGGATGAGGGCTATATATAAAATATAACTTTTATTAGTAAATCATTTTGAAAAATAAATGATGGACTATGCCATCATTCTGTACATAACACACATTTAAAAACATGGAGATCTTAATCAAGAACTAACCTCTCATATTTCCAGCCATAACTATCTATAGTAGGGAGCTTATGGTCACTATTAGTTAGGGCTAGGGATATGAGCCGTTTCCTCGGATAGAGGTTTGGATATCAGGTTTGAGCCGGACCCACAAGGGAGTATAAACAATCGCCCACGCCATGTAACCATTGTGCGTGAGAACCGCAGAGACCCAATTGTTTCCCTTTAGCCAAATAACTAACTAAGCCCCTATATGCCAATTAAGGCCAACAAAATTAACCCCTTAAGGACCAGCAACGTACCCTGTATGTCACTGGCCTTTTTTGGGGACTTGATTGTTTTATAGCACGGTCTTGCCACCAGCGTTGAGACTGCTCTATTCCACAAAGCCTGCTGGAGAGAGTGCATTAATAGCGTGTTCTTGCTAGACTTGTGCTATTATGTCCTGAAAAAAACCAGTGACATACAGGGTACATTGTGGTCATTAAGGGGTTAAAGTAGCTGGTATAGAGAGGCAATGCGAACGCCTGATGTGCGTTTCGCCACTGCTTTGTCAAAGCAAATCGAAATAAGTGTGCTAGAAAAATGCTTCTTTCCTATACCTCTTTGTTTCTAACAAATTAAAGGGTGTAAACATTTACAGTACACTGTCTATTCAATATTTAGCTACCGCTCATAGGACTTTTAAAAACTGGACATTTAAGTGTTCATTATTTTTGTATAGATTTTACTGTACAGCCTGCTAAAATACTGGACTGTCCAGTTGAATACTGGGCTCCTGGTAACCCTACTAATATGTGTAAAACCTCACATACTTATTGGGTTGACATTGTACTTATGTTTGCATATTTAGGTATGTGCAGGAAATGTTATATATTTCCTGATTCAATTTGATTTTTCTTGCTGATAAAGAGTCATATCACTTGTTAGTCTGACTCCAAAGGTTAACAGGAAGCTGTCCACAATTATTATAGTTTACCTTTGGAATTCATGATATCATTTACATTTTTCATATTGTTCCTGTTTGAAAGGTTTTGCTATTTGGCATTTAAAACAGACATTTATAGCATGCCTGTTATTGTACTATTGAATGGAATAAATATAAGTTTAAAAAAATGATTTTGTTAGCAACATTTGCATTTTTGTAATTTCTAAACATCTTTGTGCTACGCTCCTTGAAAAGCTTGTTGAGTATGCTTGACTTATCTGCTTTGGGCACTTAATAGATATAAATGGGGTCTTTCACTTATCACTGTGTGCATGTCCAAACCGTTGGCAACAAAAGTGAGTACACTCCTAAGTGGAAATTAGCAGTGTTTCAGGGTCATGTGATGTGTCCCCCGGTCCGGTCTGGGAGTACTGTTCCACTTTTCTTGTTTTGCTTGTGCTTAAGGGTGATTACAAAAGTCTGTGAACCCTGACTAGTTCCCAGTTTGTTTGATTAAGAGCTTGTACTTGTGTGCGTGGCTGCATTTGTGTGGCTGTATTAGGGTCCCAGGTTTTGGAAGAGACCTTGACGTGGTACCTGGGCTTGTCCCATTTTTCCAAATGTGGTAACGGACTCTTCCAGTTTGCTTTTAAACTTAGCTGAGAGCTTGTGAGCGAGTGCTAGACTTTATCTTTGTGTGTATTGTAACGTGTGTGTGTGTGTGTGTGTGTGTGTGTATATATATATATATATATATATATATATATATATATATATATATATATATATATATATATATATATATATATATACATATACATACATATACACAGGTGGCCCTCGGTTTACAATGGTTCAATTTACACCGTTTCAGAATAACAACCTTTTTTTTCAGTCATGTGACTGCTATTGAAAAGCATTGAGAAGTAGTGCATTGATTAAAATAGCCAGTAGGTGGAGCTGTCTGCTTGTGTTGCAGCAAAGATATGCAAGCCAAGCAAGCTGAAATTAATCAGTTTAACCAGACCTGAGCTATCGAGCAGCTTGCAAAGGAACAAGATCTTCCTGTCTATAAATCAGTCCAGATTGGAATGCATGGAAAGAACTGTTTCCAGAAAAATGCAAGTAAAGTCTGTGTTGTGTGATTATTTTATTAGGTTTATAATGCTGTTTAGCATTTAAAGTCTTCATTTCAAAGCTTTAAAACTAATGTATTAGGTGTTACGTATGCCAATTTTGAGAGGGGCCTGGAACCTAACTCCCTCACTTCCCATTGACTTACATTATAAACTGGGTTTCTATTTACAATGGTTTCGATTTACAACCATTCCTTCTGGAACCTAACCCCGGCGTAAACTGAGGGCTACATATATATATATATATATATATACATACACACACTATAACTGAACTAAGAACCACATCCTACTCTCACCCACTGCAATATCTCATGCATATTTTTACTGTAGTTAATAATTATTTGCCAGCATTGCAATAAAATATTGTGTCATTGGTATTGTTTCTTATCTAGTAGTAAACGTATAAGAACACATTTTGCCCCTTATACTTTGCTCCTCAGTAAACACGAGACACTGGCCACAAACTCATCTGCACACATACACTGAACTCAAAATGGAATTCCCCATGAAATACACGAGTAGTAAAACCCCCCCCAAAAAAAACTTTTGCTGTAACTTAAAAAGACATTAAACACCTTTTGATTTTCTGTAAAAATTGTGCTTTGTTCCACGCTAAATAGACCAGAAAATAAAATCTGTAGCCTAGGTTTCCAAAATGTAATAAATTGCCTAAACCACCTATTTGCGGGTCATAGCATTTGCTTTTTGGCCTCACTGTAAGTGTGGAATAAGCACAGTTTTATATAAAAACATGAGGTATTTAAATCACATTCTAATTAAAAAAATTACATGCTCAGATTTGTTAGCAGATTTAATTTTTGAATTACTGAGCCTAGATTACTATGTGCTAAATCCCCACAATGGGTTAAACACATAGACAAATTCCAACTTCAGAGTCGCAAACCTGGCAGCTTCTGAGCAGGAGATGGCAGGTGAACCAAGAGCTGCTATTGCATGTTCCGGTCAATCACCAGCTGTAGGGCTTACAGTTTTAACCCTTTTGCAGCAGTTAAATACAAAGAGCTAAAGTATTTAGAAAGTGTGGGGGGGGGAGGGGCGCTGATTTATGAGGATACCTATATCTCAAAAACCGAAGATGTTACAGACGTGAAAATTGATATTTGCATTCTCCTTTAAAAATAACAAACAAGTGTTTTACCATTTCCCAGAAATTCATTTAAGAGGGGTGAAAAGGTGGGGGCATTTATGAGGATACCTATACCAAAAAACCAAAGATGTTACAGACGTGAAAATTGGTATTTATATTTACATTCTCCTTTAAAGATACAGAAACATGTGTTTTACTGTTTCCCGAAAACCCACTTAAAGGAATAGTCTAGTCAAAATTAAACTTTCATGATTCAATAGAGCTTGCAATTTTTATTTCTAATTTACTCCTATTATCAATAGGTATCCTTATTTAAAAAAGCTGAAAGATAAGCTTAGGAGCCAGCCCATTTTTGGTTCAGCACCTGGGTAGCGCTTGATGATTGGATGGCTACATTTAGACACCAATCAGCAAGCGCTACCCAGGTGCTGAACCAAAAATGGGCCGGCTCCTAAACTTACATCCCAGCTTTTTTAAATAAAGATACCAAGAGAACAAAGAAAAATCGATAATAGGAATTAATTAGAAAGTTTATCAAAATTGCATGTTCTAGCTGAATCATGAAAATTTAATTTTGACTATATTCCTTTAAGCGGGGGTGATTTATGAGGATAACTATAACTCAAAAACCGAAGATGTTAGAAAAGTAAAAATTATAATTTAAAATCTTCATTATAAAGTAAGTTTAAATGCCAAATTTCTTGCTTCTAACGTCAGTAGTTCTCAAGATATGGATACATCTGAAAGTTGTCATAATATATCATTACAATTTAACCCTTTCCTGACCAGGTTAAAGTGTCTACATCAGAACAACTGTTCCGATGTAGACAAATTGAAATCACGCGATCGTGCACATTGGATCGGGTCTGGGGGGCGTCCCTATAACCCTAGGAACGCCCTCCAGACCGCAATCAAATCTGGGAAGCACAGTAGGCTTCAGGACAGCCGTTGGCTATGACGTTCTATTCCATCATAACGGCTTTAAAGCCCAGTGTAATTATGACGGAATAGAACGGCATAACGGCTTTAAAAGGTTAATATTAAATTAATTGTAAACAGAATAATAATAACATGTTTTTGATGTGCGGGAAGGACGCCCCGTTCACAACTTAGATGATTGGTGCCCATGAACGAGAAACAGAGAATTAACGAAAACTCACGAAGTTCATGTCAGAGTGTGTAACCCGAACGAGCACACACGTGGGGACGAGTGGCCGCATTTTTTGCTTTTTTTTTTTTTTTTTACAAATCACAAACTTTCTCTTGGTACTATTTGTTGAAGGAGCGGGGAGCTAGCTTAACACACTGAGTGAGCCATTGATAATAGGCATATGTGCAGCCACCAATCAGTAGTTATCTAGCAGTAGTGCACTGGTGTTCCTGAGATTACATAGGATACCAAGAAAACAAAGCAAATGTCGTAATAGAAGTAAATTAGAAAATAGTTTAAAAATTCATGCTATACCTGAATCATGAAAGTTAATTTTTTTTCATTACTGTCTCTTTAATATTGCACTGTACTTATGTATAATTTTCTTTTTAGAATTTACTTTTTTATTCTGTTTTTTGGAAGAGGCATGTGTGTCCCTAGAAAGACACTTGTACCCTTGAATAATGTCACAAATATGGAACAGACATGTTTATGAATACATACAGTATGTCTATTTTGAACATACATTTTGTAGTCACTGTACCTACAGTGGGTATTGAAAAGAATTACCCCCTTGAAAATAATCACATTTTGTTGCTTTGCAGCCTGAAATAAAGGCAGACACCGTTTTTGTTTATCCATTTGTATTTACTCCGTGCAACTTATAACATCCACGTGAAAAATAAAACACCAACATGTCAGGCGAAAATAAAGACAATTCAAAAACAGAATCACTGAGTTGGAAAAAGGATCACCCCATGTGTCAGTATTTTGTTGAACCACCTTTTGCTTTAATTACAGCCTTTAGTCTGTTGGGATATTACACTACTAACTTTGCACATCTAGACTGTGCAATATTTGCCCGCTCTTCTTTGCACAACTGCTCCAGTTCCTTTACATTTGATGGTGACCGTTTGTGGACTGCAGTCTTCAAGTCATGCCACAGATATTCAATGGGGTTTAAGTCTGGGCTCTGACTAGGCCATGCAGGGACATTCACCTTTTCTCCAACATTGGTGTGTCCGGTCCACGGCGTTATCCTTACTTGTGGGATATTCTCTTCCCCAACAGGAAATGGCAAAGAGTCCCAGCAAAGCTGGCCATATAGTCCCTCCTAGGCTCCGCCCACCCCAGTCATTCTCTTTGCCGTTGCACAGGAAACATCTCCACGGAGATGGTTAAGAGTTTTTTGGTGTTTAAATGTAGTTTTTATTCTTCTATCAAGTGTTTGTTATTTTAAAATAGTGCTGGTATGTACTATTTACTCTGAAACAGAAAAGGATGAAAATTTCTGTTTGTGAGAGGAAGATGATTTTAGCAGACAGTAACTAAAATCGATTGCTGTTTCCACATAGGACTGTTGAGATGAAGTAACTTCAGTTGGGGGAAACAGTTAGCAGACTTTTCTGCTTAAGGTATGACTAGCCATATTTCTAACATGACCATGTAATGCTGGAAGGCTGTCATTCCCCCTCATGGGGACCGGTAAGCCATTTTCTTAGTCAAACAAACAGAATAAAGGGCTTATTATGGGCTAAAAAACTGGTAGACATTTTTATGGGCTAAATCGATTGCTTTATTTGGGCATTTTATTCAGATTTAGGCTGACAATTTGCATTTATAAACTTGGGGAACGTTTATTAAACGGCAGGCACTGTGTTAGACACCTTTTCCAGTCGGGGCCTTCCTAGTTATAGTCTGAGCCTCATTTTCGCGCCATTACTGCGCAGTTGTTTTTTGAGAGCAGGGCATGCAGATGCATGTGTGAGGATCTAAAAATTGCTGGAAAAGCTTCTAGAAGGCGTCAATTGGTATCGTATTCCCCTCTGGGCTTGGTTGGGTCTCAGCAAAGACTATAGCTGGGACTGTATAGGGGTTAAATTTATAAACGGCTCCGGTTCCGTTATTTTAAGGGTTAAAGCTCTGAAATTTGGTGTGCAATACTATTAATGCTTTAAGACACTGTGGTGAAATTTTGGTAATTTTTGAACAATTTCTTCATACTTTTTCACATATTCAGTAATAAAGTGTTTTCTGTTTAAAATTTAAAGAGACAGTAACGGTTTTGTTTTAAAACGTTTTTTGTGCTTTGTTGACAAGTTTAAGCCTGTTTAACATGTCTGTACCTTCAGATAAGCTATGTTCTATATGTATGAAAGCCAATGTGTCTCCCCATTTAAATTTATGTGATAATTGTGCCATAGCGTCCAAACAAAGTAAGGACAGTACTGCCACAGATAATGAAATTGCCCAAGATGATTCCTCAGATGAGGGGAGTAAACATGATACTACATCATCTCCTACTGTGTCTACACCAGTTTTGCCCACGCAGGAGGCCCCTAGTACATCTAGTGCGCCAATGCTTATTACCATGCAACAATTAACGGCTGTAATGGATAACTCCATAGCAAATATTTTATCCAAAATGCCTACTTATCAGAGAAAGCGCGATTGCTCTGTTTTAAACACTGAAGAGCAAGAGGGCGCTGATGATAATTGTTCTGTCATACCCTCACACCAATCTGAAGGGGCCATGAGGGAGGTTTTGTCAGATGGAGAAATCTCAGATTCAGGAAAAATTTCTCATCAAGCTGAACCTGATGTTGTGACATTTAAATTTAAATTAGAACATCTCCGCGCACTGCTTAAGGAGGTGTTATCTACTCTGGATGATTGTGACAACTTGGTCATTCCAGAGAAATTATGCAAGATGGACAAGTTCCTAGAGGTTTCGGTGCACCCCGACGCTTTTCCTATACCCAAGCGGGTGGCGGACATAGTAAATAAGGAGTGGGAAAAGCCCGGCATACCTTTTGTTCCCCCCCCCCTATATTTAAGAAATTATTTCCTATGGTCGACCCCAGAAAGGACTTATGGCAGACAGTCCCTAAGGTCGAGGGGGCAGTTTCTACTCTAAACAAACGCACTACTATTCCTATCGAAGATAGTTGTGCTTTCAAAGATCCTATGGATAAAAAATTGGAAGGTTTGCTTAAAAAGATTTTTGTACAGCAAGGTTACCTTCTACAACCAATTTCGTGCATTGTTCCTGTCACTACAGCAGCGTGGTTCTGGTTCGAGGAACTAGAAAAGTCGCTCAGTAGAGAGACTCCATATGAGGAGGTTATGGACAGAGTTCACGCACTTAAATTGGCTAACTCTTTTATTTTAGATGCCGCTTTGCAATTAGCTAGATTAGCGGCGAAAAATTCAGGGTTTGCTATCGTGGCGCGCAGAGCGCTTTGGCTAAAGTCTTGGTCAGCGGATGTGTCATCCAAGACAAAATTGCTTAACATCCCTTTCAAAGGTAAAACTCTCTTTGGACCAGAATTGAAAGAGATTATTTCAGACATCACTGGGGGAAAGGGCCACGCCCTTCCACAAGATAGGTCTTTTAAGGCTAAAAATAAGTCTAATTTTCGTCCCTTTTGCAATTTCAGGAACGGACCGGCCTCTAATTCTGCATCCTCTAAGCAAGAGGGTAATGCCTCACAACCCAAACCAGCCTGGAAACCGATGCAAGGCTGGAACAAGGGTAAGCAGGCCAAGAAGCCTGCCACTGCTAACAAAACAGCATGAAGGAGTAGCCCCCGATCCGGGACCGGATCTAGTGGGGGGCAGACTCTCTCTCTTTGCTCAGGCTTGGGCAAGAGATGTTCAGGATCCCTGGGCGCTAGAAATAGTTTCTCAGGGTTATCTCCTGGAATTCAAGGAACTACCCCCAAGGGGAAGGTTCCACATGTCTCACTTATCCTCAAACCAAATAAAGAGACAGGCATTCTTACATTGTGTAGAAGACCTGTTAAAGATGGGAGTGATACACCCAGTTCCAATAAAGGAACAAGGAATGGGATTTTATTCCAATCTGTTCGTAGTTCCCAAAAAAGAGGGAACTTTCAGACCAATTTTGGATTTGAAGATCCTAAACAAATTTCTCAGGGTACCATCGTTCAAGATGGAAACCATTCGAACGATACTACCCACTATCCAGGAAAGTCAACTTATGACTACCGTGGATCTAAAGGATGCGTACCTACATATTCTTATCCACAAAGAACATCATCAGTTCCTAAGGTTCGCTTTTCTGGACAAGCATTACCAGTTTGTGGCCCTCCCATTCGGGTTAGCCACTGCTCCAAGGATTTTCACAAAGGTGCTAGGGTCCCTTCTAGCGGTTCTAAGACCGAGGGGCATTGCAGTAGTACCTTACTTGGACGACATTCTAATACAAGCGTCGTCCCTGTCAAAAGCAAAGGCTCATACGGACATCGTTCTAGCCTTTCTCAGATCACACGGATGGAAGGTGAACATAGAAAAAAGTTTTCTGTCTCCGTCGACAAGAGTTCCCTTCTTGGGAACAATAATAGATTCCTTAGAAATGAGGATTTTTCTGACAGAGGTCAGAAAATCAAAGCTTCTAAGCTCTTGTCAAGTGCTTCATTCTGTTCCTCGTCCTTCCATAGCGCAGTGCATGGAAGTAGTAGGGTTGATGGTTGCAACAATGGACATAGTTCCTTTTGCACAAATTCATCTAAGACCATTACGACTGTGCATGCTCAAACAGTGGAATGGGGATTATACAGACTTGTCTCCAATGATTCAAGTAGATCAAAGGACCAGAGATTCACTCCGTTGGTGGCTGACCCTGGACCATCTGTCCCAGGGAATGAGCTTCCGCAGACCAGAGTGGGTCATTGTCACGACCGACGCCAGTCTAGTGGGCTGGGGCGCGGTCTGGGAATCCCTGAAAGCTCAGGGTCTATGGTCTCGGGAAGAGTCTCTTCTCCCGATAAACATTCTGGAACTGAGAGCGATATTCAATGCTCTCAGAGCTTGGCCTCAACTAACAAAGGCCAGATTCATAAGGTTCCAATCAGACAACATGACGACCGTTGCATATATCAATCATCAGGGGGGAACAAGGAGTTCCCTGGCGATGAAAGAAGTGACCAAAATAATTCACTCCTGCCACCTGTCTGCGATCCACATCCCAGGAGTGGAAAACTGGGAGGCGGATTTTCTGAGTCGTCAGACATTCCATCCGGGGGAGTGGGAACTCCATCCGGAGATCTTTGCCCAAATAATTCAATTATGGGGCATTCCAGACATGGATCTGATGGCGTCTCGTCAGAACTTCAAGGTTCCTTGCTACGGGTCCAGATCCAGGGATCCCAAGGCGACTCTAGTAGATGCACTAGTAGCACCTTGGACCTTCAACCTAGCTTATGTATTTCCACCGTTTCCTCTCATTCCCAGGCTGGTAGCCAGGATCAATCAGGAGAGGGCCTCGGTGATCTTGATAGCTCCTGCGTGGCCACGCAGGACTTGGTATGCAGACCTGGTGAATATGTCATCGGCTCCACCATGGAAGCTACCTTTGAGACAGGACCTTCTTGTTCAGGGTCCATTCGAACATCCAAATCTGGTCTCCCTCCAGCTGACGGCTTGGAGATTGAACGCTTGATTCTATCGAAGCGTGGGTTTTCAGATTCTGTGATAGATACTCTGGTTCAGGCCAGAAAACCGGTAACTAGAAAAATTTACCATAAAATATGGAAAAAATATATCTGTTGGTGTGAATCCAAAGGATTCCCATGGAATAAGATAAAAATTCCTAAGATTCTATCCTTTCTACAAGAAGGTTTGGAGAAAGGATTATCTGCAAGTTCTCTAAAGGGACAGATCTCTGCTTTATCTGTCTTACTACACAAAAGACTGGCAGCTGTGCCAGATGTTCAAGCATTTGTTCAGGCTCTGGTTAGGATCAAGCCTGTTTACAGACCTTTGACTCCTCCCTGGAGTCTAAATCTAGTTCTTTCAGTTCTTCAAGGGGTTTTGCGTACTAAGCCTGGTTTTCTTCCTAAGGTTGTTTCTAACAAAAATATTAACCAGGAGATAGTTGTACCTTCTTTGTGTCCGAATCCAGTTTCAAAGAAGGAACGTTTGTTACACAATTTGGACGTAGTCCGTGCTCTAAAATTCTATTTAGAGGCTACAAAAGATTTCAGACAAACATCTTCCTTGTTTGTTGTTTATTCTGGTAAAAGGAGAGGTCAAAAAGCGACTTCTACCTCTTTCCTTTTGGCTTAAAAGCATCATCCGATTGGCTTATGAGACTGCCGGACGGCAGCCTCCTGAAAGAATCACAGCTCACTCCACTAGGGCTGTGGCTTCCACATGGGCCTTCAAGAACGAGGCTTCTGTTGACGAGATATGTAAGGCAGCGACTTGGTCTTCACTGCACACTTTTGCCAAATTTTACAAATTTGATACTTTTGCTTCTTTGGAGGCTATTTTTGGGAGAAAGGTTTTGCAAGCTGTGGTGCCTTCCGTTTAGGTAACCTGATTTGCTCCCTCCCTTCATCCGTGTCCTAAAGCTTTGGTATTGGTTCCCACAAGTAAGGATGACGCCGTGGACCGGACACACCAATGTTGGAGAAAACACAATTTATGCTTACCTGATAAATTACTTTCTCCAACGGTGTGTCCGGTCCACGGCCCGCCCTGGTTTTTTAATCAGGTCTGATGAATTATTTTCTCTAACTACAGTCACCACGGTACCATATGGTTTCTCCTATATATATTTCCTCCTGTCCGTCGGTCGAATGACTGGGGTGGGCGGAGCCTAGGAGGGACTATATGGCCAGCTTTGCTGGGACTCTTTGCCATTTCCTGTTGGGGAAGAGAATATCCCACAAGTAAGGATGACGCCGTGGACCGGACACACCGTTGGAGAAAGTAATTTATCAGGTAAGCATAAATTCTGTTTTTCTCCTTCAACCACTGTGTGGTAATTTTTGCTGTGTGCTTTGGGTCATTATCATGTTGGAAAGTAAACCTTTTTCCCATTGACAACTTCCTGGCAGAGGGAAGCAGATTTTTTTCAAGAAGTTGATGGTATTTTCCCCCATCCATTATTCCTTCTATCCTGACAAGTGCTCCTGTGCGTGCTGCAGAGAAACACCCCTATAACAGGATATTACAACCTCCATGCTTTACTGTAGGTATGGTGTTATTTTGATGGTGAGCTGTATTGGATTAGCTCCAGACATATCGTTTGGTGTTGAGGCCAAATAATTCAATTTTAGGCTCATCTGACCATAACACCTTTTTCCATGTAGCCTCAGAATCTCCTAGGTGTGTTATGGCAAAGCTCAGTCGTGACTACATGTGGCCTTTCTTGAGGAGTGGCTTTTTTCTTGCAACCCTCCTATAATAGCCACATTTGTGGAGAATTTGTGATGACCACTCTTTGTCATAAATTCCTGTAACTGCTTCAGAGTTGCTGTGGGCCCCTTGGTAGCCTCTGTGACCAGTTTCCTCCTGGCTCTTTTTTGATCCAGTTTGGAGTTACAGAGAGGGTCTGTGTTGTACCAAATACCTTTCACTTCTTAATAATAGACTTCACTGTGCTTATAGGCATTGATAAGGCCTTTGATATTTTCTTCTATCTCCTTACTTGTGCCTGTCCACAACTTTATCCCAGAGATCTTTTGACAGTGCCTTTCCACCCGTAGTTGATTTTTTGCTTCAGTTTTACTACCAGGGACTGAGATGCTCCAGGAAATCTCTTTTCATGCTGAGCTAATCAATATGCCCACAGCTGATCACAGTTAAAGGTCAAATGGCTTTGTGTGTGCCATTGAGAAGGTGATTAGCTATACCTGATTGAGTTTACAAGTAATTTTAGGAGGGTATGCAAACGCACATTTGGACAAGCCAGCTTCATTTTGGAAGAAGGTGCTGTGGACTGATGAAACAAAGATTGAGTTATTTGATCATAACAAGGGGCGTTATGCATGGCGGCAAAAGAACACAGCATTCCAAGACAAACACTTGCTAGCCACAGTAAAATTTGGTGGATGTTCCATCATGCTGTGGGGCTGTGTGGCCAGTGTCGGTACTGGGAATCTTGTTAAAGTTGAGGGTCACATGGATTCCACTCAATATCAGCAGATACTTAAGAATAATGTTGAGGAATAAGTCGCAAAGTTGAAGTTACGCCGGAGCTGGATATTTCAACAAGACAACGACCCAAAACACTGCTCAAAATCTGGCATTTATGCAGAGGAACAAGTACAATGTTCTGGAATGGCCATCCCAGTCCCAAGACCTGAATATCATTGAAAATCTGTAGGGTGATTTGAAGCGTGCTGTCCATGCTCGGCAACCATCAAACCTAACTGAACTGGAGATGTTTTGCAAGGAGGAATGGTCCAAAATACCTTCATCCAGAATCAAGACACTCATTACAGGCTATAGGAAGCGTCTAGAGGCTGTTATCTTTGCTAAAGGCGGCTCTACTAAATATTGATGCAATATTTCTGTTGGGGTGCCCAAATTTATGCACCTGTCTAATTTCTTTTTGATGCATATTGCACATTTTCTGTTAATCCAATAAACCTCATTTCACTACTGAAGTATTACTGTGTCTTTCAGTTTTATGATAGATCAAAATGAAATTGCTGATCCAAACACCCAATTATATATAAATGAAAATCATGGAAATTTACAGGGGTGCCTAAACTTTTGTATACGACTATATGTGTATGTGTGTGTATATATATATGCTGATGATGGGGAGGAATACCCCGAAAACGTTTCATTAAAATTATCTACGATTTTCACCAAAAGACCTGAGAGTGCGACTATTTTTCCGGAATATTAATTGCATGTTGGCACCCAGGCAGATGACCATTGGAGGGTAACACTGTACAACTGATGGGATTATATATATATATATATATATATATATATATATATATATATATATATATATATATATATATATATATATACATACACACACAATATGGATAAAGCTACTAGTCCACTCAATGCTAAAGAGAGGAAAAAGTAAAAGTCAGATTTTGTACTTATCTGATGAAATTTCCTACTCTTCTTGGACTAGGGGAAATCTTTATATATATATATATATATAATATATATATATATATGTGTGTGTGTGTGTGTGTGTGTGTGTGTGAAAGAGAGGGTGAGACAGCGCTGAATAATGGCCAAAAAACTTTAGGAAAGATAAATAAATAAATAAAACAATAATACAATAAAATCAAAGTATGTGAATGATTAGTTAGTTAAACAATCATATATGCCAGTCTCTCTTGGTGCCTAGATAGCACGACGTGAAAAAGAACAATCCAAAAGTGTCACACAAAGGTATCCGGTAGTTTTTATATTGCTTTATAATATTTGATAGCCTATTTGGCTATGCATTGTCCTTGTTGCAAATATATGAAAAAATTATTATTATTATTTTTTTTTTTAAGTTGCATGTTGGCCAAATTTGCATAAGTATATAGGAGTTTGTTTCAGATTAATATTTGAAACTTTATGGATGAACATAGGTATTTACCTAATTTATGTATACATTGTATTTCCTACTAATTTTAAATTTAAGCTTAGATTTCGACTATTCTTGTAGTACAAGTCATATTCACAAATGTAGCATTGCTCAATTTACACATACTTATGTTTATTTAAGAGTTAATTCTTTCAACTCTCAGTTTTAACACACAGGTATTGGTATATATATATATATATATATATATATATATATATATATATATATATATATATATGTCCAATGGGTATTTAGCTTTGTTTTTAAATAGGTAGCACAGGTGTACTGAATTAGCTTTGATTACGGCACACTAGCCAAAACATGTCAGCCAACAGTACACCGTGCTGTTTTACTGAGAGTTACCAGGACCCATTGGTTAATTTTATCCTTTTTGGAATGGAATGAAGTTTTTTCTTTTAACTTTGCCTTTGGGACTTTGCTTTCTTCGAATATATATACAGGGAGTGCAGAATTATTAGGAAAATTAGTATTTTGACCACATCATCCTCTTTATGCATGTTGTCTTACTCCAAGCTGTATAGGCTCGAAAGCCTACTACCAATTAAGCATATTAGGTGATGTGCATCTCTGTAATGAGAAGGGGTGTGGTCTAATGACATCAACACCCTATATCAGGTGTGCATAATTATTAGGCAACTTCCTTTCCTTTGGCAAAATGGGTCAAAAGAAGGACGTGACAGGCTCATAAAAGTAAAAAATAGTGAGATATCTTGCAGAGGGATGCAGCACTCTTAAAATTGCAAAGCTTCTGAAGCGTGATCATCGAACAATCAAGCGTTTCATTCAAAATAGTCAACAGGGTCGCAAAAAGCGTGTGGAAAAACCAAGGCGCAAAATAACTGCCCATGAACTGAGAAAAGTCAAGCGTGCTGCTGCCAAGATGCCACTTACCACCAGTTTGGCCATATTTCAGAGCTGCAACATCACTGGAGTGCCCAAAAGCACAAGGTGTGCAATACTCAGAGACATGGCCAAGGTAAGAAAGGCTGAAAGACGACCACCACTGAACAAGACACACAAGCTGAAACGTCAAGACTGGGCCAAGAAATATCTCAAGACTGATTTTTCTAAGGTTTTATGGACTGATGAATGAGAGTGAGTCTTGATGGGCCAGATGGATGGGCCCGTGGCTGGATTGGTAAAGGGCAGAGAGCTCCAGTCCAACTCAGACGCCAGCAAGGTGGAGGTGGAGTACTGGTTTGGGCTGGTATCATCAAAGATGAGCTTGTGGGGCCTTTTCGGGTTGAGGATGGAGTCAAGCTCAACTCCCAGTCCTACTGCCAGTTTCTGGAAGACACCTTCTTCAAGCAGTGGTACAGGAAGAAGTCTGCATCCTTCAAGAAAAACATGATTTTCATGCAGGACAATGCTCCATCACACGCGTCCAAGTACTCCACAGCGTGGCTGGCAAGAAAGGGTATAAAAGAAGAAAATCTAATGACATGGCCTCCTTGTTCACCTGATCTGAACCCCATTGAGAACCTGTGGTCCATCATCAAATGTGAGATTTACAAGGAGGGAAAACAGTACACCTCTCTGAACAGTGTCTGGGAGGCTGTGGTTGCTGCTGCACGCAATGTTGATGGTGAACAGATCAAAACACTGACAGAATCCATGGATGGCAGGCTTTTGAGTGTCCTTGCAAAGAAAGGTGGCTATATTGGTCACTGATTTGGTTTTGTTTTGTTTTTGAATGTCAGAAATGTATATTTGTGAATGTTGAGATGTTATATTGGTTTCACTGGTAAAAATAAATAATTGAAATGGGTATATATTTGTTTTTTGTTAAGTTGCCTAATAATTATGCACAGTAATAGTCACCTGCACACACAGATATCCCCCTAAAATAGCTATAACTAAAAACAAACTAAAAACTACTTCCAAAACTATTCAGCTTTGATATTAATGAGTTTTTGGGTTCATTGAGAACATGGTTGTTGTTCAATAATAAAATTAATCCTCAAAAATACAACTTGCCTAATAATTCTGCACTCCCTGTATGTATGTATATATATATATATATATATATATATATATATATATATATATATGTGTGTGTGTTTGTGAGAAAGAGAGGGTGAGACAGTGCTGAATAATGGGCAAAAAACTTTAGGAAAGATAAATAAATAAAACAGTACAATAAAATCAAAGTATGTGAATGATTAGTTAGTTAAACAATCATATATACCAGTCTCTCTTGGTGCCTAGATAGCACGACGTGAAACAGAACAATACAAAAGTGTCACACAAAGGAAGCCGGTAGTTATAGAACTTACTAGAAAATACCTCAATCATATGAGGTAAGTTGCCACATCTATCAGAGGAAGACCTCCGGTGATATCTCATATCCTGATCCAAAGAAGAAGCTGTGTCACTCCTCCTCCCCTTGGAGTATGGTGTGTAAACTTGAAGAGGTGCTTGTTAGGAATTTCTCAGTGGCTCCAGCAGCTATGCAGAAAAAGTCATTGTCGTCCACACAAGTGCCGCTCACTGGATATTTTCCCTTTTTCGGACCATTCTCTGTAAACGCTAGAGATGGTTGTGCGTGAAAATCCCAGTAAATCAGAAGTTTTTTTAAATACTTAGACCAGCCCGTCTGGCACCAACAACCATGCCAAGTTCAAAGTCACTTAAATCCCTTTTCTTCCCCATTCTGATGCTCTGTTTGAACTTCAGCAAGTCGTCTTCACCACGTCTAGATGCCTAAATGCATTGAGTTGCTGCCATGTGATTGGCTGATTAGCAATTTGTGTTACCAAGCAATTGAACAGGTGTACCTAATAAAATAGCCGGATATATATATATATATATATATATATATATATATATATATATAGTCTAACACATTTCTCCTTCCTAAATTTATGGACTGGCTCCTAGATTTTAACTAATTTGTTGAACTTTTAATAATATGCACTTAAAGGTATATTAAAATAATGTTTTGCAAAAACTGTTTTTAAAACTAATTACAGTTTTTTAGAAAAAATATATTCCTCTCCTGAATACATTTTTTATACTTTAAATGGGCATAAAAGTAAAAAGAGACTATTATTATTATTATCGGTTATTTGTAGAGCGCCAACAGATTCTGCAGCGCTATAAACATAGGCGGTATACAAGATATACAACGAGAGTTGCACTGTTGCAGTCAGCTCCTATGAAGGGGATCTGCAAACAGTTGGACTCTTAGGCTTACATGCTAAGGGGGTTCATGGCGGATAGTAATGGAGGAGAGGATAGTGTAGGTTGTATACATCCCTAAACGGTAGAGTCTTTAGGGAGTGCTTGAAGCTTTCAAAAGTAGGGGAGTATCTTGTGGAGCGAGGCAGAGAGTTCCACAAGATGGGACCCAGCCTGGAGAAGTCCTGTAAACAGGAATGTGAGGAGGGAACAAGAGAGGAGGAGAGTAGGAGGTCATGAGCAGAGCGAAGGGGACGGGAGGGAGCGTATCTGGAGACAAGGTCTTTGATATAGGGGGGGGGGGGCAGTGCAGTTGAGGCCCTTGTATGTCAGAGTGAGAATTTTGTGTTTAATCCTGGAGGCAAGAGGAAACCAGTGAAGGGATTGGCAGAGAGGTACAGCAGATGAAGAGCGACGTGTAAGGAAGATGAGCCTGGCAGAGACATTCATTATAGATTGTAAAGGAGCTAGGCGGCAGCTTGGGAGACCAGAGAGGACGGAGTTGCAGTAGTCGAGGCACGAAAGGATGAGAGAGTGGAATAAAATCTTAGTTGTGTCTTGTGTAAGGAAATGTCTAATTTTAGAGATGTTTTTAAGGTGGAAGCGGCAGGATTTATCCAAGGACTGAATGTGAGGAGTGAAATAAAGATCTGAGTCAAATGTGACCCCAAGACATCTTGCATGCATGGAAGGGGTAATAATGGAGTTGTCGACAGTTATAGAGAGATGGGGGGTGTAGATTTTAGAAGAAGGAGGGAAATAAGGAGTTCAGTTTTGGAGAGATTTAGCTTAAGGTAGTGAGAGGACATCCAGGAAGAGATGTGAGAAAGACAGTTAGTGACACGGGTTAGCAAGGAAGGAGATAGGTCTGGTGCAGAGAGGTAGATTTGGGTTTCATCGGCATACAATTGATATTGAAACCCATGGGACTTTATTAAGGAACCTAATGATGTGTAGAAGAGAAGGGGACAGAGCCTTGTGGTACCCCAACAGAAAGTGGTGACGGGGCAGAGGAAGCCCCAGAGAAGGCTACACTAAAGGTATGGTTAGACAGGTCAGAAGAGAACCACGAGAGGGTTGTGTCACATATGCCAAAGGATTAGAAGGTTTGGCGCAAAAGAGGGTGGTCGACAGTATCAAAGGTTGCAAACAGATCAAGGAGGATAAGCAGAGAGAAGTGGCTTTTGGATTGTGCTGTAAGTAGGTAATTGGTCACCCTAAAGATTGCTGTCTCTGTGGAGTGATGGGGACGAAATCCAGATTGCAGTTGGTCAAGGAGGGAGTTTAATGTAAGGAACTGGGATAGCTGTGCATATACCAGCTTTTCAAGAAGCTTTGAGGGAAGAGGAAGTAGGGAAATAGGGCGGTAGTTGCATGGGGAGGTTGGATCGAGAGAAGGTTTTTTGAGGATGGGTGTGACCAGTGCATGTTTTAGAGATAAGGGAAATATACCGGTGCTGAGGGAGAAGTTGAAAATGTGTGTGAGTTTAGGGGTAAGTGTAGAAGACAGGGAGGGAAGTAGCTGTGAGCGGATGGGGCCGAGGGGACAGGTAGTGAATTGAGAGCAGAGTATAAGTGCAGAAAGTTCTTCCTCAGTAACGGGCGAAAGAGCCAAATATATGGGTATGTGAGTTTTTTAGTTAATTGCAAACTTTTGAGGGGGTGAGAGACTGGAAGTATGTTGGGAGCTTATTTAGTTTCTGATAAAATCGATTTGGTTGTTGAAGTGGCTGTCAAAATCTTGAGCTGACAGAGAAGTTGTATTAGGAGGTGGGGGTGGGCGGAGAAGAGTATTGAAAGTGGAGAACAGACGTTTTGGGTTTGAATAAAGAGTAGAGATAAGAGTAGAGAAGTAATGTTGCTTAGAAAGATTAAGGGCAGAGTAGTAGGAATTCAAGATGAACTCCGAGATTTTCTCCAGTGTTACTCAGCAGTTCGGGAACATCTGCGTAGGTAATGTGTCAGAGGAGTGTGCCAGGGCTGAGGGTGAGTGTGTGATTTCCGAGCTATGGTAGGAGGGGCAAGATTGTCAAGGACCGATGTAAGGGTGGAATTATAGTGGCAGATAGATTGGTCAGGGCAGGAAAAGGAGGAGATTGATGAGAGGGGAGATTTGAGAGAACTAGCGAGCTGTTGCTGATTTAATGACATAATGCTTCTATGAAGTTTGGTGTGAGGGGTAGAAGGAAGGAGTTGTAGGGAGGGATGAGATGTTGCACATGAGGAGATGGTCAGAAAGAGGAAAAGGGGAGTTTGTGAAGGTCTGAAATAGTGCATCGATAGCTAAAGATCAGATCAAGGGAGTGACCATCTTTGTGAGTGGGAGAGTCAGTCCATTGTAACAGACCGAAAGAGGAGATGAGTTGCAGAAGTTATTTTGCAGAGGAGGCAGTGGGATTGTCAAGAGGGATTTTGAAGTCGCCAAGAATGAGGGTAGGGGTGAGGAAAGGAAATAAGGTAGCCAGGCAGAAAAGTGATCTAGAAATTGAGTTGAGGAGCCAGGGGGGTGGTATATGACTGCAACACGTATAGAGAGGGGGAGAATAAGCGACTTGTGGGTTTTGAATGAGGAAAATGTGAGGGAAGAGATGGGTTGTATTTGTTGAAAGGTGCACTGAGAGGAAAGTAAAATACCTACACCACCTCCTTGTCTATTACCAGACCTAGGAGTGTGACTCAAGTGGAGACCGCCATGTGACAGTGCAGCAGTGGATGCTGTGTCTAAAGGAGAGAGCCAAGTTTCTGTGAGAGCTAGAAGGCTGAAGGAGTGGGAGATAAAAAGGTCATGGATAGAAGTGAGCTTGTTGCAAACAGAGCAAGAGTTCCAGGGTGCACAAGTGAAGAGGGTAGTGGCTTTAGATACAAGAGCAATGCGAGTAAGGTTACCAGAGTTTTGCTTTCTGAGTCTATGGAAAGGTACACATGGATGTGCACGGCTAGGAAGTTGTTGGGGACCAGGGTTAGGAGAGATGTCACCAGCAGCTAGTATGAGCAAGAGGGAGAGTGACATGAGATGAGAGGCAGATTTGCTGTTATGAGACTGCTTTTGAGATGAGCTGCAGGGGGAAGAGAGGGTGTTTAGGAATGTGGAAAGTTTGTTAGTACAAAAGTAATGTGAGTTTAAGAGAGATGGGCTAATGAGCAGTACAGGTGGTGAGGGTGGTGGTGAGGGGGAAGGAGTAATTGAATAAAGTAGTTTGTTACAGAGACAAGAGGTAGCAAAAAGGAATATGAATATATTAAGCATTTTACAAGAATGAGAATCAATTAAACACCTAAAACACAGAATTACATCAGCACTTGCATAAGGAAACAAAGAGATACTTAAAACCCAAAATTACAAAGGTACTTGCCTTGTGTCTTGCCCCTTGTCCAATCCTTGTCCAATTCTTGTATAATGCACATCCCAAACTAGTGTTATATATATAAAGGCAGGACAGTGTTCTTATGAACATTTTGTTATCAGACTGTTGCTTGCATTAAAGTGATGGTAAATCCTAGAGTTTTTGAAACGCTAGGATTTACCATTGGAACAAATAAAGTGGATTTTCATTCATGAAGTATACAATACTTCATGTTGAAAGCTCCTTTATTTGTTCCAAGCAATCGCCGTTCTGAGCTGCTAAGGAGGCAGGACCCTATTTGCCCTATTTGGTTGAGTTGTGACGTTTCCACCTCTTATAGCCAATAGCCGTGTGGGAAATCCCCAAGATATTAATATGTGTAGGAAACATGACTATTGTATATACCCAAAAGGATACATTTGTATTAAATGCCTAATAAATCCAGTCCAGTAATTATTTGTGATATTTTTTTAATACCGTTATTGTACCTGAAAAGGAAAAAAAAAGTGCAATAGTGTATTCCTGTAATGATGAAACAGTAAACAATACAGTTCTCCTCACAAATTCTCTATGGAAAGTACATGCTTGAATTTATACTGTCAATCAAACAATATTTCACTTTCCGTAGTAAAAGCTATGTATATTTTAATCAATAAAATCAAGTAATACACAATGCAATATCTAGTCACTAAGGGCATTAGTCGGTTTATCCAGGCAATTGATTTGAAAGGCAGTCTTTTTTAACAGATGCAGATTGTTCATACAGCTTTCCATTAGTCCATATGAATGACAGTGTGCTGACTGGTGGCTCCGCCCCTCATGACCTGCACATGATCCAGATACACTCAGACATGTCGAATTTTGACATACTTATCTTGGCATTCTTTCAAGCATTTTACTGTGTACTATAGAAGTCAAGTCCCAAATTCAAGTTATGTACAGTACCATATTACACAGATAAGAAAATGAGCCATGCTGTTAAAAAGATGTAAGACCAAAATGTTTATTTTATGGTTCAAATAGACTGTACTATTTAGAAAACAAAACAAAAAAAAACCAATTCAATTCAATTTGCTTCATTCACTTGAACTATATGGCTGTAGTTTTGCAAGAATGTTTTAAACAGTTTTATACATTGTGCAAACACTGCTTTCCATCTAGTGTTCAAAATCATTCTTGCAAAACTGTTGCTACATATTTGTGAAGATAAGGCCACACGACCTACCTAGGTATTCTTTGAACAATAAATACCAAGAGTATAAAATCAGTTTGAAAATAGAGTAAAATTTGAAACTGTTTTTTTTTAAATTGAATGCTCTGTTTGAATCATGGAAGAAAAAATAGTGTTTTCCTTTCCCTTTAAGTCGCAAATTACAATGGAAATTTCCCTGCAGTAAAAAATGTAAAATAAATAATTATTAAATACCTAAAGAAGCCCCTGTTCACAAGTAAGTTTGTGTATTATTGTTATCTTTTTAAAATATGTCATCTATATACTGTATATATTTGTTTAAATGTTTCATACAAAAAATGTAACTGTGCAGTTTTATTGTATTCAGATACCAGAAGCTGACTTATCCAACAAGACAGGTGGCAAGTTGATGGAATACTCTTCTAGCCATTTTTTTAGCTTAGGTTCATAGAACATATATTCTGATAAAATTACATTTACTTCTAGAAGAAAAACAAAAAACAATAATAAATTTGAGCATCTTTTTAAAAATCTTGCTAGCAATTGTACCATAGGCTGTGTATAATAAAAAAAAATATCAACAATGAGAGCTGTTGACCCCTTATCATAATTAGGGTATGGAAGTTATGTCCATATCTGAATTTTGAGTACTTTACTTCCTACATGCTGCAGTTGTGGATAACGCTGACCTAAACACCTGCTCACTGTCTAGTACTGTTGAGAACCCACAAAATTCTACAAGAGGATAGCGATTTTGAGAAGAGGGATTGCAACTGCTCTTCATTGTCATCAGAAGTTCTCTACATGTTATAATGTGCATCATTGAGGTAGTAACCAACTCTACTTGGATTTATTGCCCTTCAACACTATAAGTTAAAATTATGTTATGAACTGTTGACAAGAGAAAGATTGCGGGGTCATACTTCTATCTGAGAAACCTAGGAACGCTATTTTGGATTCGCTGTGGTGACATTAACATGAAGTTACAGATTTAGCAGCTTAAAGGGACTTGAAACACAACATTTTTCTTTCACGATTCAGATAGAGAATACAATTTGAAACAATTTACTAATTTACTTCTATTATCTCATTTGTTTCATTCTCTTGGAATCATCTAAGATGTCAGTAAGTGGGACGGTCTTATCTGAGACTTGACAGCTATTCGTGTAGAGTAATCGCAACAACACATAATGAGTCAGTTTATTGCAATGTATTAAAACAATCCACTGTGAAAGACATCTTTAAAATTAAAATAAGGCGGGTGCTAAAATGGCGGATCTTCACATGGCTATGTTTGCCCTTTTCGAAGACTATGGCCGTAAATTGATAGACAGGCTAGACCGTCTCATACTGGCTATTGGACCCCGGGCTGGCAGCGTTGAACCTCACGGAAGAGCAGCAGCGACACCTGTCTCACAAAGGAGCACCACCCAGGGGTATAATGCCCGACATCCTCTACCGGCCGCGACCTGCCCCTCAGAGTCCATTTCAGCATTCGTCTCTGACTTAGGAGCCGCGGCCGATTTCCGTGAGCACAGAGCGTACCGCTTATACATGCAGCGGTTAGTAGCTGTGGGAGACGCTGAGGAGGGGTTCCCGGTGACAAATGGATACAGGTCTGTGGTTGTGACTGACCGGGAGGCTGTAACCCCAGAGGCGACTTACTCTATCAGCTGGCCTCATTCTTCCCGCTACCTTGATTCCCCGCAGTGTACTCAGCCCGTTCCACATATGTTTGAGCCGGTTTCCCAGGGATATAGAGGGGACGGCAGGGGCGTCCTTGGGCAGATTTCTCTCTACAAAAAAGTTGGAATAGGCTGACCTTTTCACCCTCCATAGCTGGGAACAATTAACCTAGCATACCTCTTTTTTGTCTTTTTTCTTTTCCCCTCTTTCCACTCTCTTGATTATGACGACACAGCTGTCTGATTTTACTAAGGCTCACATGCAAGCAGCTAACTATTGACAGAGGGATGAACACTTGTTATACAATTCAGTGACTCTTTGTGGTGACATTTGTTCCCTTGAGTGGGTGCTATGCTACTGTCTATCACATCATAGTTGCTATGTTTTATACTCTGGAGTCTACTTTAATTAACAATGCTGCCTGGAACAGTGTAGATTTTTCACCCACAACTGCTCCTGTGTATGTTTACTTTTGGATCTGATAGATAATTGTGGGGCTGTGCACCATAACCCACACCTGTCGCCCAGTGAAGAGAGTTGATATAATCCCTGAAACCACGTGGACCTCTACATTTATTGCCTTTCTGTGTTGTTATTGTTTGCAGATCCTAACATTTTATTGTTTATTTAGTTTAAGAACTAAGTTTATGTTTAAACTTCCTTTATTCTAGAGCAGGACTGTACATATTCATGCCTCTTATTCTAGCTAAAAGTGTTTTGTCTCTGATCCCTATATGCTTATGAGTGTGAGTGGTGTGTGATGTATGTCCCCTTTTGGCCTCATGATTGCTTCTTATATGCTGGTATACCCCCCGCTCACAGATAGCAAAGCAAATGATTAAGCCCAGGTATTTGTAAGTCTCAAGCAGTCACACAATATTTATAGTCTTGTATCCAACCTATCCAAGATAATACTGTATGAAGACTGTAAAAGCCGATACGTATATGCAACATGTGCTTAAGCTAGTTCACTGCTAATTACTTACTGAGCATATTTGAATATTTATCTACGCTAGTTACCTGCTCATCCAAAAATCTAAGTACATATGTCTATGTATGTAGATCCCTTAAAGTGTCATTATATACTAAGTCCTGACTCTCAAAGCTCTTAAGGGGTTACTCTATGTTCGTGCTATTTAGAAGCAGCTATTTAACTAATGTAATACAAAAATGTGAGTAAATGTTCTGGAAATGTTGTTTGAGACTATAACTGGGAAAACATGTATACAGAATCATACTAGCTGCTCTTGATACCCGAATAGATACCTACTGTTCCCAGTACCCGTGGGACTTATCTTAGGGATCACTTGTTAATTATCTGCTTTAAATCCGCCCCCCTCTATACCTCTTCTCCTTCCCTTCCCCCCCCCTCCCCCCCTCTTCTTTCTCCCTCCTCTCCCCCCTATCCCTCTCCCCCCCCCTCTCCCCTTCCCTCTCTCTTCCCCCTTTCCCTTCCCCCCCATCTCTCCCTCTTTGCCTCTTCTTCTCTCTCCCTCCCCTCCCCCTACCCTATCCCCCCCTTTTCCTCCTTCTTCCTCCCTTTTTCAAGTATGTGGTAAGGGATAAACACCTTATCCCCCACATTCCCATTTGGCAGAGTTGTGTTGTCTCTGCCCTGCCCGTGGAGCCTTGTTTGAGTGTGTCCCGGTTTGATTATAAAAATGGCTCTTCGGGAATTTACTATGTTTATTACTCTGTGTTCAATACTTCTAGATACTTTTTCACTCTCATTTTAGTATAAGAGTTCTCTCACCTATGTACCTAATGCATGTGATAACACTACTGGTGCGTTGCAATGGGTTCAGGGATTGTATATTTCTCACCTGAATATTAGTCTTTTGAACCTACAGCTTTTAGACTCACATTCTTATTAACCTCCTGGTAGCTGTTTTAATGCGAATAGTTATACGCTGGCGCCTATTAAGGCTCAAGTTTATTTATGAACCAATCCCTGTTGCTTATTTCCTTGAAGTAGTGTAAACATCACATACCCTTTTCCAGCTGATTCCCGTATCCTACCTAATCCATTCTGAGAAATTTTTTTTTCCTTACGAGTTACGTCTTCAGACAAGTATTAAGTTCCAGGTCCCATAAGTGGACCTATTTTATCCTGTTGACACGTGTTTCTCCTGTTACTAAAATATATAAAATGGGGCTCTATTAGGGTCAATACAATGCTCCTTTTACTGGCTATTGCACTTATGTTCGAATGATGGAATACTGTCATGTAATTGTGTTTGAGATATTGCCCTACCTTTTATGTTTGTACTCTGTCTTATTATTGCCTCAATAAAAATATTTTTCAAAAAAAAAAAAAAAATTAAAATAAGGCTGCCGGTCTCAACATGAAATTTGTACATCCCATCCCAGTATTAGTGTGTGGTGTGTTAGTCAAAAAACACACACACAGCGACACACATTGAACTTATGAGCCTGATCAAACTATATACAGGTGGCCCTCGTTTTACAACGGTTCAATTTACACCATTTCAGAATAACAACCTTTGTTTCCAGTCATGTGACTACTATTGAAAAGCATTGAGAAGCAGTGCATTTATTAAAATAGCCAGTAGGTGGAGCTGTCTGCTTGTGTTGCAGCAAAGCCAAGCAAGCTGATATTTATCAGTTTAACCAGACCTGAGCTATTGAGCAGATTTCAAAGGAACAAGATCTTCCTGTCTATAATTCAGTCCAGATTGGAATGCATAGAAAGAACTGTTTGCAGAAAAATGCAAGTGAAGTCTGTGTTGTGCGATTATTTTATTAGGTTTATAATGCTATTTAGCAAATGTTTTTGTTCATTTAACTTAGTTTAATTATATATTCTGTGTTGTGTGATTATTTTATTAGGTTTATAATGCTGTCTAGCATTTAAAGTCTTCATTTCAAAGCTTTTAAAATAATGTATTGGGTGTTACTTATGACAATTTTGAGAGGGGCCTGGAACCTATCTACCTCACTTCCCATTGACTTACATTATAAACTAGGTTTCAATTTACAACGGTTTCGATTTACAACCATTCCATCTGGAACCTAACCCCGGCGTAAACTGAGGGCTACCTGTACAGTGTATTCAGAGTACCTTAGTCATACATTATGTATACCGTAATGACAAGCCTAGGAACATCCATTAAATAGTCATTTGTATATCATCATATTTAGGAGCTATATGTTTTAGTACTCATGTAATCACCCGGAAATGCTTTTGTTCTGTATATAGTGTAGATGCCCATAAGGACACATTGTGCAATATACCAAATGGTCATAAACAATTTTAAAATTTTCATGAATATCCTTCTAACAGTAATCGGTTAGGACGGTAAAACAAACAAACTGTACTGGGCGGCAGTTAAAATGGATAAAGTCAACGTATGTATTATGTGGAAATAATAACATATTAGGTGCCTGGTAATGTAATAGATGGATTATGGGCTCTAAGTTAAGCATACTTGAATATTGCATATAGTCATCCTGACTAAAATTGGGATTTAGTAATTCATTTAGCACAGAAAATTTACTCTCTCTATACCCTCAATATCTATATCTGAAGAGGAAGCAATCACTGAAGCATTTACCCAAAACGGAATGAACATATCACATCAAGTTATATATACATCTCATACTACACACATAAGGGCACATAAGTGGGCTAATCCATGTCATGATACTGATGTATAGATTTATGATGTATTGCTATGTATCCACTATAGTCGAGAGTTCAACATTTGTGATATCCACAGTGTCATATGTGTATTCTTGCATGAGATATGTCATACTTCTCATATCAATATTATATCAATTATTACCACTATTTTGCTAAGAATAATGTATCCCCTAATACTGTTGATTAGATATACATTTAGATACAAAGATTTAATTGCAAGTATAATCATATTTATTTTTTGGTCACTTATTTTCTGAAAGACCCAGTAATTATTAGCTTCATTCATTCCATATGGCATGACTGTGTTCAGTCTAAATATCCAGTTGGTTTCTTTCTGAAGCAATATTTGTTCACATCCCCCTCCTCTGATCCCAGGTTTAACCTTTTCCAAACCCCAACATTTGAAAGCTCCAGTTTTACCATCATGATGTTGTAGAAAATGTTTTCCCACACTAGTTATTTGTTTGCCTTTGTCAAGATCTTTACGTGCATTAAGGATGTTACTTAGATGTTCAGTCACCCTTTTGCCCAACTTTCTAGTGGTCATACCCACATAAAAGTGGTCACATGAACATGATATGCAGTAGATGACATTTGTACTTGGGCAATGTGTGTGTGTTTATTTCTTTTACAAGATATGACGAGTCCACGGATTTCATCCTTACTTATGGGATATCGCCTCCTGGTCAGCAGGAGGAGGCAAAGAGCTCCACAGCAGAGCTGCATATATAGCTCCTCCCTTCCCTCCCACCCCAGTCATTCTCTTTGCCTGTGTTAGTGATAGGAGTGAGGTAAAGTGAGGTGTGAGTTTAGTTTCTTCAATCAAGAGTTTATTATTTCTCCAACATTGGTGTGTCCGGTCCACGGCGTCATCCTTACTTGTGGGAATATCTCTTCCCCAACAGGAAATGGCAAAGAGTCCCAGCAAAGCTGTCCATATAGTCCCTCCTAGGCTCCGCCCACCCCAGTCATTCTCTTTGCCGTTGCACAGGCAACATCTCCACGGAGATGGTTAAGAGTATGTGGTGTTTAGTTGTAGTTTTTTAATTCTACTATCAAGAGTTTGTTATTTTAAAATAGTGCTGGTATGTACTATTTACTCTGAAACAGAAAAAGATGAAGAGTTCTGTTTGTGAGAGGAAGATGATTTTAGCAGACAGTAACTAAAATCGTTTGCTGTTTCCACATAGGACTGTTGAGATGAAGTAACTTCAGTTGGGGGAAACAGTTAGCAGACTTTTCTGCTTAAGGTATGACTAGCCATATTTCTAACAAGACTGTGTAATGCTGGAAGGCTGTCATTTCCCCTCATGGGGACCGGTAAGCCATTTTCTTAGTCTCAAACAGAATAAAGGGCTTAATATGGGCTATAAAACTGGTAGACACTTTTATGGGCAAAATCGATTGCTTTATTTGGGCATTTTATACATGTTTATGCTTGTAATTCACACTTATAAGCTTGGGCAACGTTTTTTAACGTCAGGCACTGTGTTAGACACCTTTCCAGTCAGGAAGGGCCTTCCCAGATGTAGGCTGAGCCTCATTTTCGCGCCATTACTGCGCAGTTACTTTTGAGAGCAAGACATGCAGATGCATGTGTGAGGATCTGAAAGTAGTTGGAAAAGTTCCTAGAAGGCTTCATCTGGTATCGTATTCCCCCCTGGGTTTGGTAAAGTCGCAGCAAAGGCTGTAGCTGGGACTGTAGAGGGGTTAAAACTGTAACCGGCTCCGGTTTCTTTATTTTAAGGGTTAAAGCTCTGAAAATTGGTGTGCAATACTTTGAATGCTTTAAGACACTGTGGTGAAAATTTGGTAAATTTTGAACAATTCCTTCATACTTTTTCACATATTCAGTAATAAAGTGTGCGCTGTTTAAAATTTAAAGAGACAGTAACGGTTTTGTTTTAAAACGGTTTTTGTACTTTTTTGACAAGTTCAAGCCTGTTTAACATGTCTGCACCTTCAGATAAGCTATGTTCTATATGTTTGAAGATCAATGTGTGTCCCCCTTCAAAATTGTGTGATAATTGTGCCATAGCGTCCAAACAAAGTAAGGACAGTATTGCCACAGATAGTAAAGTTGCCCAAGATGATTCATCAGATGAAGGGAGTAGACATAGTTCTACATCATCTCCTTCTGTGTCTACACCAGTTTTGCCCACGCAGGAGGCCCCTAGTACTTCTAGCGCACCAATGCTTATTACTATGCAACAATTAACGGCAGTAATGTATAACTCCATAGCAAATATTTTATCCAAAATGCCTGCATATCAGAGAAAGCGTGATTGCTCTGTTTTAAACACTGTAGAGCAGGAGGGCGCTGATGATAATTGCTCTGTCATACCCTCACACCAATCTGAAGGGGTCATGAGGGAGGTTTTGTCGGATGGGGAAATTTCAGATTCAGGTAAAATTTCTCAACAGGCAGAACCTGATGTTGTGACATTTAAATTTAAATTAGAGCATCTCCGCGCACTGCTTAAGGAGGTATTATCTACTCTGGATGATTGTGACAACCTGGTCATTCCAGAAAAATTATGCAAGATAGACAAGTTCCTAGAGGTTCCGGTGCACCCTGACGCTTTTCCTATACCCAAGCGGGTGGCGGATATAGTGAATAAGGAGTGGGAGAAGCCCGGCATACCTTTTTGTCCCCCCTCCTATATTTAAGAAATTATTTCCTATGGTCGACCCCAGAAAGGACTTATGGCAGACAGTCCCTAAGGTCGAGGGGGCAGTTTCTACTTTAAACAAGCGCACTACTATTCCTATCGAGGATAATTGTGCTTTCAAAGATCCTATGGATAAAAAATTGGAGGGTTTGCTTAAAAAGATTTTTGTACAGCAAGGTTACCTCCTGCAACCCATTTCGTGCATTGTTCCTGTCACTACAGCAGCGTGGTTCTGGTTCGAGGAACTAGAAAAGTCGCTCAGTAGAGAGACTCCGTATGAGGAGGTTATGGACAGAGTTCACGCACTCAAGTTGGCTAATTCTTTTATTTTAGATGCCACTTTGCAACTAGCTAGATTAGCGGCGAAAAATTCAGGGTTTGCAATTGTGGCGAGCAGAGCGCTTTGGCGAAAGTCTTGGTCAGCGGATGTATCTTCCAAGACAAAATTGCTTAATATCCCCTTGAAGGGTAAGACTCTCTTTGGGCCAGAATTGAAAGAGATTATGTCAGACATCACTGGGGGAAAAGGCCATGCCCTCCCACAAGATAGGCCTTTCAAAGCCAAGAATAAGTCTAATTTTCGTTCCTTTCGCAATTTCAGGAACGGACCGGCCTCTAACTCTGCATCCTCTAAACAAGAGGGTAATGCCTCTCAAACCAAACCAGCCTGGAAACCGACGCAAGGCTGGAACAAGGGTAAGCAGGCCAAGAAGCCTGCTGCTGCTAACAAAACAGCATGAAGGAATAGCCCCCGATCCGGGACCGGATCTAGTAGGGGGCAGACTCTCTCTCTTTGCTCAGGCTTGGGCAAGAGATGTTCAGGATCCCTGGACACTAGAAATAGTTTCTCAGGGTTATCTTCTGGAATTCAAGGAACTACCCCCAAGGGGAAGGTTCCACATGTCTCACTTATCCTCAAACCAAATAAAGAGACAGGCATTCTTACATTGTGTAGAAGACCTGTTAAAGATGGGAGTGATACACCCAGTTCCAACGGCGGAACAAGGAATGGGATTTTACTCAAATCTGTTTGTAGTTCCCAAATAAGAGGGAACTTTCAGACCAATTCTGGATTTAAAGATCCTAAACAAATTTCTCAGAGTACCATCGTTCAAAATGGAAACCATTCGAACGATTCTACCCACAATCCAGGAAGGTCAATTTATGACTACCGTGGATCTAAAGGATGCGTATCTACATATTCCTATCCACAAAGAACATCATCAGTTCCTAAGGTTCGCCTTTCTGGACAAACATTACCAGTTTGTGGCCCTCCCATTCGGGTTAGCCACTGCTCCAAGGATTTTCACAAAGGTACTCGGATCCCTTCTAGCGGTTCTAAGACCAAGGGGCATTGCAGTACTACCGTACTTGGACGACATTCTAATACAAGCGTCGTCTCTTTCAAAGGCAAAGGCTCACACAGACATCGTTCTGGCCTTTCTCAGATCTCACGGATGGAAGGTGAACATAGAAAAAAGTTCCCTGTCTCCGTCGACAAGAGTTCCCTTCTTGGGAACAATAATAGATTCTTTAGAAATGAGGATTTTCCTGACAGAAGTCAGAAAGTCAAAACTTCTAAACGCTTGTCAAGTTCTTCATTCTATTCCTCGTCCTTCCGTAGCTCAGTGCATGGAAGTAGTAGGATTGATGGTTGCAGCAATGGACATAGTTCCTTTTGCGCGAATTCATCTAAGACCATTACAACTGTGCATGCTGAAACAGTGGAATGGGGACTATACAGACTTGTCTCCAGTGATTCAAGTAGATCAGAAGACCAGAGACTCACTCCGTTGGTGGCTAACCCTGGACCACCTGTCCCAGGGAATGAGCTTCCGCAGACCAGAGTGGGTCATCGTCACGACCGACGCCAGTCTAGTGGGCTGGGGCGCCGTCTGGGAATCCCTGAAAGCTCAGGGACTATGGTCTCGGGAAGAGTCTCTTCTCCCGATAAACATTCTGGAACTGAGAGCGATATTCAATGCTCTCAGGGCTTGGCCTCAACTAGCAAAGGCCAGATTCATAAGATTCCAATCAGACAACATGACGACTGTTGCTTATATCAATCATCAGGGGGGAACAAGGAGTTCCCTGGCGATGAAAGAAGTGACCAAAGTAATAAAATGGGCAGAGGATCACTCCTGCCACCTATCTGCGATCCACATCCCAGGTGTGGAAAACTGGGAGGCGGATTATCTGAGTCGTCAGACATTCCATCCGGGGGAGTGGGAACTCCACCCGGAGATCTTTGCCTAGTTGACTCAATTATGGGGCATTCCAGATATGGATCTGATGGCGTCTCGTCAGAACTTCAAGGTTCCTTGCTACGGGTCCAGATCCAGGGATCCCAAGGTGACTCTAGTGGATGCACTAGTAGCGCCTTGGACCTTCAACCTAGCCTATGTGTTTCCACCGTTTCCTCTCATTCCCAGGCTGGTAGCTAGGATCAAGCAGGAGAGGGCCTCTGTGATCTTGATAGCTCCTGCGTGGCCACGCAGGACTTGGTATGCAGACCTGGTGAATATGTCATCGGTGCCACCATGGAAGCTACCTTTGAGACAGGATCTTCTTGTACAGGGTCCATTCGAACATCCAAATCTGGTCTCCCTCCAGCTGACGGCTTGGAAATTGAACGCTTGATTCTTTCAAAGCGTGGGTTTTCAGATTCGGTAATAGATACTCTAGTTCAAGCCAGAAAACCGGTAACTAGAAAAATTTACCATAAAATGTGGAAAAGATATATCTGCTGGTGTGAATCCAAGGGATTCTTATGGAATAAGATCAAAATCCCTAAGATCCTTTCCTTTCTACAAGAGGGTTTGGATAAAGGATTATCAGCGAGTTCTCTAAAGGGACAGATTTCTGCTTTATCTGTCTTATTACACAAACGACTGGCAGCTGTGCCAGATGTTCAAGCATTTGTTCAGGCTCTGGTTAGGATCAAGCCTGTTTACAGACCTTTGACTCCTCCCTGGAGTTTAAATCTAGTTCTTTCAGTTCTTCAAGGGGTTCCGTTTGAACCTCTACATTCCATAGATATTAAGTTGTTATCTTGGAAAGTTTTTTTTTTGGTTGCTATTTCTTCTGCTAGAAGAGTTTCTGAGTTATCTGCTCTGCAGTGTTCTCCGCCCTATCTGGTGTTCCATGCAGATAAGGTTGTTTTGCGTACTAAGCCTGGTTTTCTTCCAAAGGTTGTTTCTAACAAAAATATTAACCAGGAGATAGTTGTTCCTTCTTTGTGTCCGAATCCAGTTTCAAAGAAGGAACGTTTGTTACACAATTTAGACGTAGTCCGTGCTCTAAAATTCTATTTAGAAGCTACAAAAGAGTTCAGACAAACTTCTTCTCTGTTTGTCGTCTATTCTGGTAAAAGGAGAGGTCAAAAAGCGACTTCTACCTCTCTTTCCTTTTGGCTTAAAAGCATCATCCGATTGGCTTACGAGACTGCCGGACGGCAGCCTCCAGAAAGAATCACAGCTCACTCCACTAGGGCTGTGGCTTCCACATGGGCCTTCAAGAACGAGGCTTCTGTTGATCAGATATGTAAGGCAGCGACTTGGTCTTCACTGCACACTTTTACCAAATTTTACAAATTTGATACTTTTGCTTCTTCAGAGGCTATTTTTGGGAGAAAGGTTTTGCAAGCTGTGGTGCCTTCTGTTTAGGTAACCTGATTTGCTCCCTCCCTTCATCCGTGTCCTAAAGCTTTGGTATTGGTTCCCACAAGTAAGGATGACGCTGTGGACCGGACACACCAATGTTGGAGAAAACAGAATTTATGCTTACCTGATAAATTACTTTCTCCAACGGTTTGTCCGGTCCACGGCCCGCCCTGGTTTTTTAATCAGGTTTGATGAATTATTTTCTCTAACTACAGTCACCACGGCACCCTATAGTTTCTCCTGTTTTTTTCCTCCTGTCCGTCGGTCGAATGACTGGGGTGGGCGGAGCCTAGGAGGGACTATATGGACAGCTTTGCTGGGACTCTTTGCCATTTCCTGTTGGGGAAGAGATATTCCCACAAGTAAGGATGACGCCGTGGACCGGACACACCATTGGAGAAAGTAATTTATCAGGTAAGCATAAATTCTGTTTTTTAAATGGTGCCAAAGTGTACTATTTTTTTATTAGAGCAGCATCTGAAGTTTATAACCTTATGGTTTAGGGAACTGGTGAGGTTTTACCTGCACTGCACCTCCCTCATTTATGCTGCTCTTTTGTAATGGCTTTTGAGAAGTTTAAACTAAAGCCCTGCTGACTGCACAGGACCTCAGGAGGAAGATTTTACCCCCTAACACTGGTAAGTGCAGTCTGTTTCTGTTTTTTTTTTTTTTTGCACTAATATAAAAGAAAGAGTGACATTCTCAGAACGGTCTGTACTTTTTTTCTCAGAGATCCGATATGGAACGTTACCAGACATTCTAGTATTGAGTTTTCTAGAAGCGCTGGGATATGTATGAGATATGGATATTCAGACACACTAATATGTTTATTATGCCTAGTAGAGCTGATACTATAATTGGGCATGTGTTTTTTTCTCTTTTATGAGGAATAAGGCTGACTTTGGGAGTTGCGGAGCCTTAAGGGTTACATTTTACTTTAGTCCGAGGCTTTGGCCTACTTAGACGTTTACCGGGTTCTGATGTTTACGTGGGCGGGGCTTGGTTCTGGCACGCTGCGCAGTTGTACCGCTTGTCATTCCGGCTGCTTGTTCACTTGTTTTTCTTAGTTACACAAGTGATTTTCAGCACGCAGGTTCGCTTTACCTTTGGATCAGTGGGGACAGGTAGCAGCCGCAGCCGAGCTGCGGCATGGTGTCTGAAGAGTTTTTTTGTTTTTTCATGGTAACGGTTCTCTTGTTAATAGGAATGTGAAGAAGATTTAGATTTGACATAGTTCATATAGTTAAAGTTTTTTTTTCTTTATTTAGGACACGTTATTAAAATAATAAAAAAAAAGGTCTCAACTGACAAGGTCTCATACCGACATAGTTCTGTCTTTTCTAAGGGCTCACGGGTGGAAGGTGAATCTAGAAAAGAGTTCACTAATTCCACAGACAAGGGTTCCTTTACTGGGAACTCTAATAGATTCTATAGAAATTAAGATTTTCTTGACGGAAGTCAGAAAATGAAAAGATTCTGAATACATGCCGAACCCTTCAGTCCAATCCTCGCCCATCAGTGGCTCAGTGCATGGAGGTAATTGGGTTGATGGTGGCGGCAATGGACATCATTCCTTTTGCTCATTTTCATCTCAGACCGCTACAGCTGAGCATGCTCAAGCAGTGGAATGGAGACTATGCAGATTTTTCTCCTCAGATAGATCAGGAGACAAGAGACTCTCTTCTCTGGTGGTTGTTGCGGGATCATCTGTCCCAAGGGATGTGCTTCCGCAGACCCTCATGGGTGATAGTGACAACGGACGCCAGCCTTCTAGGTTGGGGAGCAGTCTGGAATTCCCTGAAGGCTCAGGGTGTGTGGACTCGGTCGGAGTCTCTACTTCCAATCAATATTCTGGAATTGAGAGCAATATTCAATGCGTTTCAGACCTGGCCTCAGTTGGCTCTGGCCAAATTTATCCGATTTCAGTCGGACAACATCACGACTGTGGCTTACATCAATCATCAGGGAGGGACAAGGAGTTCCTTAGCGATGATAAAAGTGCAAGATAATTCGGTGGGCGGAGGCTCACTCTTGTTATCTGTCAACAATAAACATCCCAGGAGTGGACAACTGGGAGGCGGATTTTTTGAGCAGACAGACGCTTCATCCGGGGGATTGGGAACTACACCCGGAGGTCTTTGCTACTCTGATTCTCAGGTGGGGCAGACCGGATTTGGATCTGATGGCATCTCGTCAGAATGCCAAGCTCCCAAGGTACGGATCCAGGTCCAGGGATCCTCAGGCCGAACTGATAGATGCCTTGGCAGTGCCTTGGTCGTTCAGCCTAGCTTATGTGTTTCCACCATTTGCTCTCCTTCCCCGGGTGATTGCACGGATCAAACAGGAGAGAGCTTCGGTGATTATAATCGCTCCTGCGTGGCCCTGCAGGACTTGGTATGCCGATCTGGTGGACATGTCTTCTCTGCCACCGTGGAAGCTTCCATTGAGGCAGGACCTTCTCATTCAGGGACCCTTCCATCATCCGATCCTAATTTCTCTGCAGCTGACTGCTTGGAGATTGAACGCTTGATTTTATCTAAGCGAGGGTTCTCTGATGCGGTAATTGATACCTTAATTCTGGCACACAAGCCTGTTACTAGAAAGATTTACCATAAGATCTGGCGTAAATATCTTTATTGGTGTGAATCCAAGGGCTATTCATGGAGTAGGGTTAGGATTCCCAGGATTTTATCTTTTCTCCAGGAAGGATTGGAGAAAGGGTTGCCAGCAAGTTCCTTAAAAGGACAGATTTCTGATTTGTCTATTTTGCTACACAAACGTCTGGCAGATGTTCCAGATGTTCAATCTTTTTGTCAGGCGCTGACTAGAATCAGGCCTGTATTTAGACCGATTGCTCCTCCTTGGAGTTTGAATTTAGTTCTTAATGTTCTTCAAGGGGTCCCGTTTGAACCTATGCATTCCATAGATATTAAGTTGTTATCTTGGAAAGTTTTATTTTTGGTTGCTATTTCTTCTGCTTGCAGAGTTTCTGAGCTTTTGGCATTACAATGTGATTCTCCTTATCTTATTTTCCATTCTGATAAGGTGGTGTTACGTACCAAACTTGGTTTTCTTCCTAAAGTTGTTTCTAACAAGAATATTAATCAGGAAATTGTTGTTCCTTCATTATGTCCTAATCATTCTTCTAAGAAGGAGCGTAGGTTACATAACTTGGACGTTGTTCGTGCCTTAAAGTTTTACTTACAGGTGACTAAGGATTTTCGTCAAACATCTTCATTGTTTGTGGTTTTTGCTGGGAAACGTAGGGGTCAGAAAGCTACGGCTACCTCTCTTTCTTTTTGGCTGAAGAGTATCATCCGTCTTGCTTATGAGACTGCTGGACAGCAGCCTCCAGAACGAATTACAGCTCATTCTACTAGGGCTGTGGCTTCCTCATGGGCATTTAAAAATGAGGCTTCTGTTGAACAGATTTGCAAGGCTGCAACTTGGTCGTCTCTTCATACTTTTTCAAAATTTTCCAAATTTGATACTTTTGCCTCGTCCAAGGCTGTTTTTGGGAGAAAGGTTCTTCAAGCAGTGATGCCTTCCGTTTAGGTTCCTGTCTTGTCCCTCCCTTTCATCCATGTCCTATAGCTTTGGTATTGTATCCCATAAGTAATGATGAAATACGTGGACTCGTCATATCTTGTAAAAGAAAAGGAAATTTATGCTTACCTGATAAATTTATTTATTTTACAATATGACGAGTCCACGGCCCACCCTGTCGTTTTTTATAGAGACAGGTTTCTATTTTTGTTAGACTTCAGTCACCTCTGTTCCTTGGCTTTTCCTTTCTCTTCTTAACTTCGGTCGAATGACTGGAGTGGGAGGGAAGGGAGGAGCTATATATGCAGCTCTGCTGTGGAGCTCTTTGCCTCCTCCTGCTGACCAGGAGGCAATATCCCATAAGTAAGGATGAAATCTGTGGACTCGTCATATCGTAAAAGAAATAAATTTATCAGGTAAGCATAAATTTCCTTTTTCCATTTCTTATTGAATCCATCATTCATGACTTCCTTTTAAACCATGTATTGGCATACTTTATCTATTATATATTGTCTTAAATTCAGCATTGTTTTGTGCTAAATCTTAAATAACCCCCTGTGCCTGAACACAGTGTTATCTATTTGGCCCATGTGTACTTTCCATCTTTGTGTTAAAAAGAGATTTAAAAAATATATGATAAGAGGCAGCCCTCAAAGGCTTAGAAATTAGCATATGAGCCTACCTATGTTTAGTTTAAACTAAGAATACCAAGAGAAAAAAGCAAATTTGATGATAAAATTAAATTGGAAAGTTGATTAAAATTAAAAGTCCTATCTGAATAATGAAAGTTTAATTTATACTAGACTGTCCCTTTAAGGCTGTTAAGTTGCATAACTGCTGCAAAACAAGCGGACAGCTCTACCTACTGGCTATTTTAATTAGTGCATTGATTTCCAAAGCTTTTCAATAGCAGTCACATGACTGAAAAAAAAGGTTGTTATCCTGAAACGGCGCAAATTGAACCGGCGTAAACCGAGGGCCACCTGGATATGTATATTGACCAGTGGGATAAGTATTGTGTATAGCTCTTAAGAGAATCATGAAATACTACCATTTCCTCCCACCAGCCCAGATAAATGTTCGCATAGGTGGGGGCACATGTGGTGCCCATGGCAGTGCCACATACTTGCAGAAAAAAATCATCAAATACAAAGTAATTATGGGTCAAGACATATTTTAGCAATTTAATAATACAATCTTTGGTTTCCATGCTTGTTTCTGTGTTTTTCTTCAGAAAGTGGGCCACTGCTTTACAACCCCATTCTGTTTGAATACTTGTGTACAGCGACTCAACGTGGCACGTTACCAACAAGGAATTCTGCAATACTTTTTTTTATTTTGAATCTTATTCAGTATGTGCATGGTATCTCTTGTATGTGAAGGAAGAACCTCCACCATATAACTCAGTCTGGCGTCCAAATATCTGCTAGCTCCTTCTGTAAGGGAGCCAATCCCAGACACAATCAGTCTACTCAGTGGACAGACAATGTCCTTGTGTATTTTGGGTAGCAGGTATAAGGTAGCCACCTTTGGATTTTTAACTTGGAGAAATTTATGTTCTTTCTTGTCAATGGATCCTTCTGCTAGAGCGCCATTAATCAACGTTTTATATTGCTCAAGAAATGTTTCAGTGAGGTTACCTAATAAGTGTTTATAATTCTTCTGATTATTTAATTGTTTATAGGCCTCCGCTACATAAATCGTGGTGGGCTATATCACTTTATTACGAAAAAACAACAAATATTCCAAGAGCGCCAACTAGAGGCAAAGGAAAATTCTAACAGATGAATCAATAATTATCAAACATTATCAAACATTTATTCAACATATAGTTAATAACATGGATCCATGTAACATATATACTAAAATAAGCTAAAAATTCACAGTACTAACAAATAAATAATAATTGCTAAAAACACAATAATTGCTAAAAACACAATATAAGGGTATGTCACCAATTACGGGGATATACAAGGTAAGAGTCATATAAAATTATATTTGAGGAGAAGATGGTCCAATAAGTCAAATGGAGTCTATATATATAAAATTAAAAAAGTCCAGTGAATAAATCCAGTGAAGAAATCCAGTGAAAAAATCAAATATAAAAATAAACTGATGATGAAAGAACTTTTTGAAAAAAATCCCTTGGAGAGATTGTGTGAAAAAATGTGTGAAAAAATAGAAATAAAAATGTAAAATATATATATAAAATATATATATAAAAAATATATTAAAACTTAAAAATGGGGGATCCCCTAAAATCAATAAGTGTCAAAAATAAGTGACAAAATATATGACAAAATAAAACTGTGTGTGTGTAAAATCCAGGTGAAAAAATATAAATTGAAAATAGTGTGTATATAATATAATCCAGGTGAAAGTTTCAGTTATTAAATGTTAATGAATAATCCTCCTTGTGGCTAAATCCATATGAATGATGGTAATGAACTCTTTGAGCTAGATGACTTTACTTTTCTTTTCAATATAAACTCTGGTAATCCCTGTAAATCAAAAAAATAACATAGTGCAATAAAGTTTCAAAAATAATGAAATAATGCTCACCAAAAATGTCAACGCGTTTCGGCCTCTTTAACAGGCCTTTTTCAAGACTATCTAGGGGTGAGTGCTGGTGGCTATATTTATATGTGTCACAAACCTATGAATTATCGTAGTTTTGGCGGCAAAAGAAGGGAATTTGGCGCCAAAAGTGACCCGACCCGGAAGTACTCTTACTATTATGTTTCCGTTTTTTGTGAATTATTGTTTTTTCTTTTTTGCCCTTTTGTTAATAATTGTGGCTCTATATTGGTCCATTTCTTGGGATGAGTAAGGGGTTCTATCACATTAATTTCTAATTCGTTGTAATGTTTGTTGCCGATCGCTCCGTTTCTACACGCATGAGCGTCGGACCGGAAGTGACATCATGTTTGTTTACTTCCGGTTTTTGCATACTTCCGGTTTCGGTATTATCATAGCGGTTTTTCGCATATAGCGATATCTATTATAGGGGTATTGAGCAACATTTTTAATAATACTTCTAATTATTTTTAATTTGTATTATCATTCTTATAACCTATAAGTCCTACCGAAATGTTATTGCTCGTTATACTACCAATATCTTGTACATTCAAGTCCTACGGAAATGTTTTTGCTCGTTAGACCACCAATGTATCTTGTACATTTAAGTTTTACTTGTTAGATACGCTTGTATGCCAATTTCTATATTGCTCAATACCCCTATAATAGATATCGCTATATGCGAAAAACCGCTATGATAATACCGAAACCGGAAATATAGCCACCAGCACTCACCCCTAGATAGTCTTGAAAAAGGCCTGTTAAAGAGGCCGAAACGCGTTGACATTTTTGGTGAGCATTATTTCATTATTTCCTGCTTTTTGAAACTTTATTGCACTATGTTATTTTTTTGATTTACAGGGATTACCAGAGTTTATATTGAAAAGAAAAGTAAAGTCATCTAGCTCAAAGAGTTCATTACCATCATTCATATGGATTTAGCCACAAGGAGGATTATTCATTAACATTTAATAACTGAAACTTTCACCTGGATTATATTATATACACACTATTTTCAATTTATATTTTTTCACCTGGATTTTACACACACACTGTTTTATTTTGTCATATATTTTGTCACTTATTTTTGACACTTATTGATTTTAGGGGATCCCCCATTTTTAAGTTTTAATATATTTTTTATATATATATTTTATATATATTTTTTACATTTTTATTTCTATTTTTTCACACATTTTTTCACACAATCTCTCCAAGGGATTTTTTTCAAAAAGTTCTTTCATCATCAGTTTATTTTTATATTTGATTTTTTCACTGGATTTCTTCACTGGATTTATTCACTGGACTTTTTTAATTTTATATATATAGACTCCATTTGACTTATTGGACCATCTTCTCCTCAAATATCATTTTATATGACTCTTACCTTGTATATCCCCGTAATTGGTGACATACCCTTATATTGTGTTTTTAGCAATTATTATTTATTTGTTAGTACTGTGAATTTTTAGCTTATTTTAGTATATATGTTACATGGATCCATGTTATTAACTATATGTTGAATAAATGTTTGATAATGTTTGATAATTATTGATTCATCTGTTAGAATTTTCCTTTGCCTCTAGTTGGCGCTCTTGTATTATTTGTTGTTTTTTCGTTGTTCTTACTAGGGTAAGCTAGATACCCTTTATCCAGGAGCTATAAGGAACTAGGTTGAGCGCTGTTAGATATTTTGTACTCTATATCACTTTATTACCCCCTTTATCACTGTTCTTTATCTGAACATCTATCCCTTCTGACAGTTCCTTTAGAGCATCCATTTCTGGTTTAGATAGATTAGCTCCTAATTTTTGTTCAGATTGTTTGATCGTTAAGATGTCATTGCAGACCAAATTTAAAAATTGTCACAGTGTGAGGTGAAACATTACTGGGAGTGATAAAATGTGATTTTGATTTTAAGAATTTTACCACTATTATCTGTTGACTCATTGCTTATTGTTTCAGAATCCCCAAGCAGAGTAATCAAGTCATTAAGTGCTAATAAATCAGCTGGACTCAATGAGTTAATGTCTGCATTATTTGAAAAATATTTCTTGAGCAAAATCTTTCTTACAAATAAATGGGTATCTTTAATGGCTTCGAACTTGTTGATTTGGCTAGTAGGTACAAATGACAGGCCTTTGCAGAGTACTGAAATGTGTGTATGTGTAATTGTTTTGTCTGATATATTGATGATGTTGAAACAAGACTTATCTATTTATTTTTGTGGGACTGGCTTTTCTGACTAAACCGTACTTGACGTCTCGTACGGGGTTTGTTTGCCCCTTCCCCTCCGGGTTCTCCTCCTAAAGGGACACTCCCTTGACTGATATATGACTTGTTTTTATTACTTAGTATGGGTTTTGGTGTTTTCTCCCCATCTGAGTTTTCTGTGTCAGTGGTATTATATTCTTTTCTAGATATATCTGAATCTAGACGAGAAGGCATATACTTGTGTATCTAAGAGATTCTCTTCATTGTCGAGAATAGACATATTCTTGATCTCTGAATCGCTAATGAAAAATGAGATAATAAGCTTGTGCAATGCCACCCCCTGCAGATTTGCGTACAATCGGCCGCTAGCAGGAGGTGTTAATCAACCCACTCGTATGAGATCGGTCGGATTGATGTCCGCAGCCTCAGCGGAGGTGTGCGAGTTAGGAGCAGCGGCCTTAAGACCGCTGCTTCTTAACTCCTGTTTACGGCAAGCCTGAAGGTTCGTGCGAAAACAGGGGCATTCAAATCGGCCCCAAGTCTGAACTCTGAATTATCCAACCTTGTGTATTTAGTTCTCAGAATTATGCACTTAATTAAAACATATTACAATTGTTAAATAGATATTAAACTTTTGAGATTGCAATATAAAATAGTTGTACACTTCCTCCTAATGGCTACTAGTTAATAAGCATCACTGGTAGAGAGGGATATACTTCTGCTTGTCTGACAAAATAGTTGTTCACAATCGGTATGGACATCATTTAAAAAGCTGAATAGCATAAATAACATTACATAAGTAACCACTCAATACTCAAATCATTACACATTTATACTAAAGGCAGAAATTCATCATTAACATATAGAGCAGCATATTAATTAAGATATGGTTGCTAGATGTAAAAACCAACATATCATTTCCAAGGACACAACAACTTATTAAGATACTGTAGAGAATAACATTTTATGCCAAGACTTTGCAAAGGCTGAGTGCTTCCATTTTAAAGTAAGGAATAAAGGTATGGTGATTCTGCCATTCTGTTAATTGGCAAAGCTCTGTTAGATTAGAATCTGCCTGCATTGCCAAAGAAATTGCCTTTGTTGAATGTAACCTTGAGTGCTTCTGGAACAGCTTGCTGCTTGTATGACCTTATGATGGCTTGAATAATCCAGTTATCAATATTAGTCTAGAATCTGTGAATAAGTCATAGTATTAGAAGAATCGGAGGAAGCGCATAGATCAGCCAAAATTCTTAGACTTGCTGAAAAGCATCCACTCCCAGAAACCAGAGGTGAAGGAAGGCAACTAAAAAAAGGAAGTAAGCTGATGATTCTGTTATGATGCTATGAGCTTTATTTCTGTTTGTCCCTACTTGAATACAATCTAATTGTATAGATAGGTTTGCAACTGCGATTCTGTCTGCTTAAAAGTTAACCAACTTAGATAACTGGCTTCTGAGTTATGTCTGGCTGGGAGGTATTCATCTGTGAGATGAGATGCGCTCCTTTGTTTCAAGACAAAAATCAGTGCTATCTCTCAAAGCACTATCTTCCCCCTTAAAATTTTACACAGCAAACAAAGTGGTCCAGAACATCCGTTTGCAGCCCGTCTTCTTATAGTTCAGCATTCTAAATGTTGTTTGATGGATCACACACTCACTTCCTATATGCTACAAAAGCAAAACAGCTGAATAAAAAAACACTACCTCAACTAGTGTCTGAATAGAGCTCCCCCACTGATCCAATACAGTGTTGCCTTGTATTTAAAAGCAATCATCTTAGTAAAAAGTGTCCATGGTAAAAACATGAGTCAAACTTTTTCAATTTTTCAACTGCTAGAAGCTAAACGCAGGGACTTTTATTTTACTGTTTTGCTGTCCTGTTGTCTGTTAAAATCTTGATCTGCTTTGAAGAGACATCTAAAAATAATAGAAATCCTGACAAATGGCATTGGCTTCCAGAAAATTCATGTAAGAATGCTGATTCTACACCTATACCAGATAAAGAATAGCACTCCAACTGAGGTCGCTGGAATCCAATCTTAATGATTGCTCAGCCAGGTTTCACAGGAAGAAGACCTTTGGATAGGTGGATTAATTCAATACCCACTAAATTTGAAGATTAAATATGAATTGAAACAAGATACATTGTGACAGATTGTGACCCATAGCCCATCTCTGGAGGAAAAATATTTAAAAGGGATGCAAATTCTATAATGCCTACTTTATTATGTGAATTGTGGATGCCATCTTACCCAGATATCTGCCAGATAGTGCTCTTGACGAGAGCCTGAGAGAAAAGGCTGAATGTGATCCTGAATTTTCTACTGAGACAAGGATACTAAGTCCCACTGAGTGTTGAAAACTGCTCCCAGAAACCTTAGTGATTTGATTAATGAAAGATGTATTAAAAGGACAGTAAAGTCAAAATTAAAGTTTCATGACTAAGACAGATGGGTCGATTTCACAAGGGCCGAATGGCTCTTGTTCCGCCGGAAACAGCAGTTATGAAGCCGCTGCTCCATAACTTGTCCGCTGCCTCTGAGGCTACGGTCTTCAATCCTCCCAATCCTATACGATCAGGCTGATTGACACCTCCTGCTAGTGGCCTATTGGCGTATGCTGTTGGCATTCAGCAATGTCTGTCGGACATTATACGCTACCCCAGAGCATGCAATTTGAAACAACTTTGCAATTTACGTCTGTTATCTAATTTGCTTTGTTCTCTTGGTATCTTTTGGTGAAAAACATACTCAGGAACAGTAGTGCTTACTTGGGAGCTAGCTGCTGATTGGTGGCTGCACATATATGCCTCTTGTTATTCATTCATGTTATCAAAGATTCTAGCTAGAATTTTGAGATTTTCAGAAAGCAAAAGACATACCGCAGATCTAGTACTGGACTTTAAGATTTGTTCTTCTTGTGAACTACAAATAGTGAAGATCAGGAGCCCTGGCAATGCCGTGAAGTGGGTTGTTCTTGGATTACCCTGTCCTGAAGCAACTTGGTTGTGAATTGCCAGACACTTGATATGTCCACTGGACATGTTTAAGCCACAGAATATGGTAGGCAAGGCATCGTTTTGAACTTCAGAAAATAGCCACTTGAGATTATTCTTGAAATCCATTTTTGTGCAGTTGACTCTGTCGAGACATCTGCAAAGTGGGTAAGACATGCCCTATGGAAAAATTTTGGACTGCTGACCCATGTCTGCCACAGTATCTCTTTGTGGGATTAGACTGCTTCTTCCAATTCTGGAAACTAACAAATCCAGGTTCTTGTAATCTGAAACCCTGTGATCTGTGACCTCTAATAGCAGAATTTCTTTATTTAGGGTCTTTTGGTAAAAATGCATTTCTCACTAAAGACCTTTTAGAGCTAAGGGCTTTTAACACCTTCCCAAACAAAATTGCACTTAAAAGAACAATACACTGTAAAATTGTTTTTATATTAATGTATTTTCAATGACTTATACCAGCAGCAAAGTATAAAATCTATGAGAAATTGCATTTTCAGGTTTAATTGTGTATATGAAGTAGCTGGTTTTGTGCTTTTAAACCACAGCCTATTACAATGGGCATTTGCCCGGTAGGCCGCGGGGTACTTTAACCCCGCCCACTGCGACCTCACACGGCATAATTTTTTTTTTTTTTGAGAAATCAATTTTTTTTTTGTAGTAAATGTAAAATATTTTTATTGGCAATGGTAACTCAGTGTTTAAACTTTAATATCTACTGTCTGCACCCAACGGCCACGTCATCTACTATTAGTACTTCAGGGGCCAGGGCCGTCATACAAGCACTCGGCCGCACAGGCGCACTGCTTCTGGCGTGGGTCTGAGGCTGAGCACACTGTGAGCTGCACTACGCTCATGCCGCTTGCCGGGTCCATGTGACACACAGAGGCTCAGGCTGCAAGACAGACTAGTGCTGCGGCGAGCTTCAGGTAATATCAGATCTCATTATGTTATCACTTTGTATACACTTCCCTCTAAACTACTCTCACTCACAAACTCCTTAAGTCTTTCACAATCCACCCTACTCACCATGACGGACACTCTCTTGATCTGGTATTCTCCTACCTCTGCTCCCCTTCTGATGTCACCTGTCGCCCATTTCCCATCTCAGACCACCATCTGCTCACCTATAATCTCAATGTACAGGCTAAACCTATTTCTACCCCCCGCCTCCGCACCTGTAGAAATCTGCACACTGTGGATCCTCTCCAACTGTCTAACCTTATTCAAAAACGCCTTCCCCACACTTCCATGGTATCCTGCCCTGACCTTGCTACAAACCACTATAACAATACTCTTTCCTCTGCACTCGACACCCTTGCTCCTCCACAAATACGCAAAACCCCACGTCGTCAGCTCCAGCCCTGGCACTCTCAGCAAACACGCTATCTACAAAAATGCTCCCGTGTTGCTGAACGTGCCTGGAGGAAATCCCGCTCTGAACACGATTTCCTACACTATAAGTTCATTCTTTATTCTTACTCCTCTGCCCTTCACTTAGCCATGCAAAACTACTTCTCTTCTCTCATATCTTCTCACTTCTCAAACCCTAAACGTCTCTTCTCCACTTTCAACACTCTCCTCTATCCATCTGCACCACCCCCCCCTCATCTGACTTTAGTGCTCAAGACTTGGCAGATTACTTTTTCAACAAAACACTTACCATCAGAAGCAACATCCCACCACAAGGCTGCAACCTTTCAACTGCGCCCCCGGTCACCCCCTCCAACACTCTCAGTACCTTCCCCCCAACCACTGAGAATGAAGTTAGTTCCCTAATATCTTCCTCACACCTCACTACATGCCCCCTTGACCCTATCCCTTCACATCTAATACCCTCTCTGTCTTCTACCCTCACCCCAGCTCTTACTCACATATTCAACCGATCCCTTACTACTGGTTCATTTCCATCATCCTTCAAACATGCAAAGGTCAACCCATCCTCAAAAAACCCTCCCTCGACCCCAATTCTCCTGCAAACTACCGCCCCATATCACTACTTCCGCTAGCTTCTAAAGTCCTGGAAAAACTAGTTTTCGATCGCCTAACACACTTCCTATCCTCCAACTCACTGCTTGAACCCCTGCAATCTGGCTTCCGTCCCCAACACTCAACTGAGACTGCCCTCACAAGGTTACTAACGATCTTCTTTCTGCTAAAAACAATGGCCACTATTCTATACTTATCTTACTTGACCTGTCTGCTGCCTTTGACACTGTTGACCATCCCCTCCTCTTACGGACTCTCAGCTCCCTTGGGCTCTGTGACATTGCCCTCTCCTGGATCCACTCTTATCTCTCTAATAGGTCCTTTTCTGTCTCATTTGCTGGTGACTCATCCTCTCCACTGCCTCTGTCTGTTGGAGTACCTCAAGGCTCTGTTCTAGGCCCTCTACTCTTCTCTATTTATACTTCCTCGCTGGGTCAACTTATTAGTAGCTATGGCTTCAACTATCACCTCTATGCTGATGATACTCAGATCTACCTATCCACCCCTGCACTCTCTCCGTCTGTCCTTTCCCACATCAGCAGCTGCTTATCTGGCATTTCTTCCTGGATGGCCTCTCACCACCTAAAAATCAACATGTCCAAGACTGAGCTTCTTCTAATCCCCCCAACTAATTCTACTCCAGTTTCTAACTTTACTATCACTGTCGGTGACACCACTATCTCCCCATCACCCAAAGTCCGCTGCCTTGGAGTTACACTTGACTCCAATCTGTCCTTCATACCCCACATCCAATCGCTCTCTTCATCCTGTCGTAACCACCTACACAATATCTCCAAAATTCGTCCTTTTCTGAGCGCTGAAACTACTAAACAGCTAATCCATTCCCTAGTAATTTCCCGGCTTGACTACTGTAACAACCTACTAACTGGCCTTCCTCTCTCCCGCCTCTCCCCCCTTCAATCCATCCTAAATGCCTCTGCTAGGCTAATCCACCTTTCCCGATGCTCTGTATCTGCCGCACCCCTCTGTAAGTCCCTTCACTGGCTCCCCATTCATAGCAGAATTAAATTCAAAATTCTCACTTTGACCTACAAAGCCCTTACCAGTGCAGCCCCCCATACCTGTCCTCACTCATCAACAAATATACTCCAGCCCGTCCCCTAAGATTCAACAACGATCTACTCCTTGCCTCTAACCAAATCAGTAGCTAATGAATTCCACTTGCCTAATAGTTGCCCTCATCTAACTTCACACTAACATCATTCCCACCTTTGCAGTCCCCACCTCCTGTTTCTCACCCTCCTACCCATTTAGATTGTAAGTTCCCACGGGAACAGGGCTCCCAATTCCTCCTGTATTTGTTTGTTAAATTTTGTCTGGTGTCTCATATTGTACTGTCCTTTTATCTTTGTTACCTATGAACAGCGCTGCGGAATCTGTTGGTGCTTTATAAATAAAGAATAATAATAATAATAATAATACACACATTTGCTTCCTTATCTTATATTTGTCTGGAAAACTAAAGCTCAGTACATAGAGAGAACAATGGGAAATGATCATTTTATTACTTAAAGTGAATGTAAAATTAACCCTATTTGTTCAGGGCATTGGGTAGAGTTTTAAAAATGAGGCAGAGTTTAAGTCATCAATTTTTTTTATACTTATTTATTTACTCACATTTTAACCTTTTTCAACCTCTGACGATAAACGCAGCTCTACCGCGCGCCATATTGTTAAATTGATTGACAGAGGATGATGCTTAAAACAACTAATCCTTGTTCCCCCGGCCGTGACGTTTGTGCAACGGCGCTGAACTCCCTGGGGGGGGGGGGGGACACAAGAATTAGTTGTTTTAAGTATCGTCATCTGACAATCAATTTGACAATATGGCAGGCGGGAGAGCTGCGCTTATCGTCGGAGGTATAAAAAGGTTAAAGTGTGAGTAAATAAATAAATAAATATAAAAAAAATTGATGACTTAAATTCTGCCTCATTTTTAAAACTCTACCTAATGCAATGAACAAACAGGGTTAACTTTACATTTATTTTAACTATCCTGCACCCCACTGTGAATTTAATTTATTCTACTGGCTGTGTTTACTTAGGTTATTCAATAGCCGAGACTCCAGTATCAAAACTTTCAGTATAGGTTGATCATTGGGGACAATTAAAATGGGAGAATTTTTTTGGGTGAACTGTCAACTTAAACTTCTCAATGCTTATAGGGACACTAAACACTAAAAACATTCCATGCACCTCCGTCAAATTATGGGTGCTGCCATTTTGGAATGTTACTCTGCAGGTATCTGAAGGAGTATTACTGCAACCAGGTCAGCACTGGAATGTAGTGAAAGATAGATTTCAACATGGCAACACCCATAACTAGAGGGAGGCGGGGAATAATCTCTGTACTAATCTTATAAAATGTATTTTACAGTGTTAATTTCGTCTAAAACTAGACTCAAATGAGCATAAAACTAAAGAAATTCTGATGACTAAAATACAACTAAAACTAAAATGGCATTTTAGTCAAAAGACTATCGCCTAGATTACGAGTTTTGCGTTAGCTTGGGTGCATTGCTAACGAGCATTTTTTTTTTCAACGCTCCCAACGCTGGTATTACGTTTTTTTTTAAACCCGGCGTTAGCCTCAAAAAAGTGAGCGGAGAGCAAAATTTAGCTCCACATCTCACTGTAATACCAGCGCTGCTTACGGTAGCGGTGAGCTGGCTAAACATGCTCGTGCACGATTTCCCCATAGGAAACAATGGGGCTGACCCGTTTGATTCCTATGGGGAAAGGAATTTTATGTCTACACCTAACACCCTAACATGAACCCCGAGTCTAAACACCCCTAATCTTACATTTATTAACTCCTATGATTAAGTGCCGAGCATAGGCACGAAACATGTAAGGAGGGTTATCACCTGCTACCCTTTGTATTCTTTGCCAATTGGCTTTTTTAAGACATGTGAAATAAAGTATTTGAATTTTAAATTACTTCTTACTCTGCTTGTTGCTGCCGCATTTTTTCGTTTTTCTGGGATTACATTTATTAACCCCTAATCTGCCGTCCCCGACATCGTCGACACCTACATTATAATTATTAACCCCTACTCTGCCGCTCCGGACACCGCCGCCACCTACATTATCCCTATGAACCCCTAATCTGCTGCCCCCAACAACGCTGAACTGTACATTATATTTATTAACCCCTAATCTGCCCCCCCCAATGTCGCCGCAACCTACCTACACTTATTAACCCCTAATCTGCCGCCGCCAACGTCGCTTAACCCCTTAACGACACATGTCGTACAGGGTACGTCGCACACAACCTGGTCTTTAAAGACCAGCGACGTACCCTGTACGACATCAGGGTTTAAAGCGGCTGGAAGCGATCCTGATCGCTTCCAGACGCTTTCAAGGCATCACTGCAATGCTTGAGGCATCACTGCAATACCTTTTTTCCAAAACCGATGCAGAGAGAGCCACTCTGTGGCCCTCTCTGCACCGGTAGCGATGGGCCCGATCGTTGGTGGGTGGGAGCAGCTGCAGGGAGGCGGGTGGGCGGCCCATTGCTACCCGGCATCCGGTTCCTGAATGTGCAATGTGCACGCCGGGTGCCGGGAGCATGCGGGGGCCTGCAGGGAGCGCGCATGCGCGCGATCGCGTAACAGCCACTGCCACCAATGAATTTATGAATGGGAGTGAGGGAGAGGGAGGGGGGGAGAGAGGGAGGGGGGAAATAATTTTCAAAAGGATCTGGGAGGGGGAGAGGGAGGAGGGTATTAGGGGGGGCAGCTACACTACAGAAAACTTTTAATTACATGCAAAAAAATAAAAAAAACATTTCTTCTGTTATGTGTGATCAGTCCACGGGTCATCATTACTTCTGGGATATAACTCCTCCCCAACAGGAAATGCAAGAGGATTCACCCAGCAGAGCTGCATATAGCTCCTCCCCTCTACGTCACTCCCAGTCATTCTCTTGCACCCAACGACTAGATAGGATGTGTGAGAGGACTATGGTGATTATACTTAGTTTTTATAACTTCAATCAAAAGTTTGTTATTTTACAATAGCACCGGAGCGTGTTATTGCCTCTCTGGCAGAGTTTGAAGAAGAATCTACCAGAGTTTTTACTATGATTTTAACCGGAGTAGTTAAGATCATATTGCTGTTTCTCGGCCATCTGAGGGAGGTAAAAGCTTCAGATCAGGGGACAGCGGGCAGATGAATCTGCATTGAGGTATGTAGCAGTTTTTATTTTCTGAATGGAATTGATGAGAAAATCCTGCCATACCGTTATAATGACATGTATGTATACTCTACACTTCAGTATTCTGGGAATGGTACTTCACTGGAATTACTCTGTAAAAAGTATATTAAACCTTTTAATAGGTATTTATTATGTTAAACGTTTTTGCTGGAATGTAGAATCGTTTGCATTTTCTGAGGTACTGAGTGAATAAATGTTTGGGCATTATTTTCCACTTGGCAGTTGCTTGTTTTAATTGTGACAGTTTCGTTTCTCACTCACTGCTGTGTGTGAGGGGGAGGGGCCGTTTTTGGCGCTCTTTGCTACGCATCAAAAATTTCCAGTCAGTTACTCTTGTATTTCCTGCATGATCCGGTTCATCTCTAACAGAACTCAGGGGTCTTCAGACTTCTTTGAAGGGAGGTAGATTCTCTCAGCAGAGCTGTGAGACTTATATATTGACTGTGATTAAAAACGTTGCTCTGTAATTTTTACGTTTCAAAATTAATTATTGTTACTTTACTAATGGGAACAAACCTTTGCTAAAAGTTGTGTTGTTTTCAGGATTGATGCTTTAACAGTTTTTTTTTTTTCAGTTCATTATTTCAACTGTCAGTTAATCGTTTAGTGCTTCTTTGAGGCACAGTACGTTTTTGTTAAATAAGATTGTAACCAAGTTGCTAGTTTATTTGCTAGTGTGTTAAACATGTCTGATTCAGAGGAAGATACCTGTGTCATTTGTTCCAATGCCAAGGTGGAGCCCAATAGAAATTTATGTACTAACTGTATTGATGCTACTTTAAATAAAAGCCAATCTGTACAAATTGAACAAATTTCACCAAACAGCGAGGGGAGAGTTATGCCGACTAACTCGCCTCACGTGTCAGTACCTGCATCTCCCGCCCGGGAGGTGCGTGATATTGTGACGCCTAGTACATCTGGGCGGCCATTACAGATAACATTACAAGATATGGCTACTGTTATGACTGAAGTTTTGGCTAAATTACCAGAACTAAGGGGCAAGCGTGATCACTCTGGGGTGAGAACAGAGTGCGCTGATAATACTAGAGCCATGTCTGATACTGCGTCACAGCTTGCAGAGCATGAGGACGGAGAGCTTCATTCTGTGGGTGACGGTTCTGATCCAAACAGATTGGATTCAGATATTTCAAATTTTAAATTTAAATTGGAGAACCTCCGTGTATTACTAGGGGAGGTTTTAGCGGCTCTTAATGATTGTAACACTGTTGCAATACCAGAGAAATTGTGTAGGTTGGATAAATACTTTGCGGTACCGGCGAGTACTGACGTTTTTCCTATACCTAAGAGACTAACTGAAATTGTTACTAAGGAGTGGGATAGACCCGGTGTGCCGTTCTCACCCCCTCCAATATTTAGAAAGATGTTTCCAATAGACGCCACCACACGGGACTTATGGCAAACGGTCCCTAAGGTGGAGGGAGCAGTTTCTACTTTAGCTAAGCGTACCACTATCCCGGTGGAGGATAGCTGTGCTTTTTCAGATCCAATGGATAAAAAATTAGAGGGTTACCTTAAGAAAATGTTTGTTCAACAAGGTTTTATATTGCAACCCCTTGCATGCATCGCGCCGATTACGGCTGCGGCAGCATTTTGGATGGAGTCTCTGGAAGAGAACCTTAGTTCAGCTACGCTGGACGACATTACGGACAGGCTTAGAGTCCTTAAACTAGCTAATTCATTCATTTCGGAGGCCGTAGTACATTTAACCAAACTTACGGCTAAGAACTTACGCCCATTCAGGCACGTAGGGCGCTGTGGCTAAAATCCTGGTCAGCTGATGTAACTTCTAAGTCCAAATTACTTAATATACCTTTCAAAGGGCAAACTTTATTTGGGCCCGGTTTGAAAGAAATTATCGCTGACATTACAGGAGGTAAGGGCCACGCCCTGCCTCAAGACAAAGCCAAAGCTAAGGCTAGACAGTCTAATTTTCGTCCCTTTCGGAATTTCAAAGCAGGAGCAGCACCAACTTCCACTGCACCAAAACAGGAAGGAGCCGTTGCTCGTTACAGACAAGGCTGGAAACCTAACCAGTCCTGGAACAAGGGCAAGCAGGCCAGGAAACCTGCTGCTGCCCCTAAGACAGCATGAATCGAGGGCCCCCGATCCGGGACCGGATCTAGTAGGGGGCAGACTCTCTCTCTTCGCCCAGGCTTGGGCAAGAGATGTTCAGGATCCCTGGGCGCTAGAGATCATATCTCAGGGTTACCTTCTAGACTTCAAATTCTCTCCCCCAAGAGGGAGATTTCATCTGTCAAGGTTGTCAACAAACCAGATAAAGAAAGAAGCGTTTCTACGCTGTGTACAAGATCTGTTATTAATGGGAGTGATCCATCCGGTTCCGCGGTCGGAACAAGGACAAGGGTTTTACTCAAACCTGTTTGTGGTTCCCAAAAAAGAGGGAACTTTCAGGCCAATCTTGGATTTAAAGATCCTAAACAAATTCCTAAGAGTTCCATCGTTCAAAATGGAAACTATTCGGACAATCTTACCCATGATCCAAAAGGGTCAGTACATGACCACAGTGGATTTAAAGGATGCTTACCTTCACATACCGATTCACAAAGATCATTACCGGTATCTAAGGTTTGCCTTCTTAGACAGGCATTACCAGTTTGTAGCTCTTCCATTCGGATTGGCTACGGCTCCAAGAATCTTCACAAAGGTTCTGGGTGCCCTTCTGGCGGTACTAAGACCGCGAGGAATTTCGGTAGCTCCGTACCTAGACGACATTCTGATTCAAGCTTCAAGCTTTCAAACTGCCAAGTCTCATACAGAGTTAGTTCTGGCATTTCTAAGGTCGCATGGATGGAAAGTGAACGAAAAGAAGAGTTCTCTTTTTCCTCTCACAAGAGTTCCATTCTTGGGGACTCTTATAGATTCTGTAGAAATGAAGATTTATCTGACAGAAGACAGATTAACAAAGCTTCTAAATGCATGCCGTGTCCTTCATTCCATTCAACTCCCGTCAGTAGCTCAATGCATGGAGGTGATCGGCTTAATGGTAGCAGCAATGGACATAGTACCCTTTGCACGTCTACATCTCAGACCGCTGCAATTGTGCATGCTGAGTCAGTGGAATGGGGATTACTCAGACTTGACCCCTACTCTGAATCTGGATCAAGAAACCAGAAACTCTCTTCTATGGTGGCTTTCTCGGCCACATCTGTCCAGGGGGATGCCATTCAGCAGGCCGGACTGGACAATTGTAACAACAGACGCCAGCCTACTAGGTTGGGGCGCTGTCTGGAATTCTCTGAAGGCTCAGGGACAATGGAGTCAGGAGGAAAGTCTCCTACCAATAAACATTCTGGAATTGAGAGCAGTTCTCAATGCCCTTCTGGCTTGGCCCCAGTTAAAAACTCGGGGGTTCATCAGGTTTCAGTCGGACAACATCACGACTGTAGCGTACATCAACCATCAAGGAGGGACAAGAAGCTCCCTAGCAATGATGGAAGTATCAAAGATAATTCGCTGGGCAGAGTCTCACTCTTGCCACCTGTCAGCAATCCACATCCCGGGAGTGGAGAACTGGGAGGCGGATTTCTTGAGTCGCCAGACTTTTCATCCGGGGGAGTGGGAACTTCATCCGGAGGTCTTTGCCCAAATACTTCGACGTTGGGGCAAACCAGAGATAGATCTCATGGCGTCTCGCCAGAACGCCAAACTTCCTCGCTACGGGTCCAGATCCAGGGATCCGGGAGCGGTTCTGATAGATGCTTTGACAGCACCTTGGAACTTCGGGATGGCTTATGTGTTTCCACCCTTCCCGCTGCTTTCTCGATTGATTGCCAAAATCAAACAGGAGAGAGCATCAGTGATTCTAATAGCGCCTGCATGGCCACGCAGGACTTGGTATGCAGATCTAGTGGACATGTCATCCTGTCCGCCTTGGTCTCTACCTCTAAGACAGGACCTTCTGATACAGGGTCCATTCAAACATCAAAATCTAACTTCTCTGAAGCTGACTGCTTGGAAATTGAACGCTTGATTTTATCAAAACGTGGTTTTTCTGAGTCGGTTATCGATACCCTGATACAGGCTAGGAAGCCTGTTACCAGAAGGATTTACCATAAGATATGGCGTAAATACCTATACTGGTGCGAATCCAAAGGTTACTCCTGGAGTAAGGTTAGGATTCCTAGGATATTGTCCTTTCTACAAGAAGGTTTAGAAAAGGGTTTATCGGCTAGTTCATTAAAGGGACAGATCTCAGCTCTGTCCATCTTGTTGCACAGGCGTCTGTCAGAAAATCCAGACGTCCAGGCTTTTTGTCAGGCTTTAGCTAGAATCAAGCCTGTGTTTAAAACTGTTGCTCCGCCATGGAGTTTAAACCTTGTTCTTAACGTTCTACAAGGAGTTCCGTTTGAACCCCTTCATTCCGTTGATATAAAGTTGTTATCTTGGAAAGTGTTATTTTTAATGGCTATTTCTTCGGCTCGGAGAGTCTCTGAGTTATCAGCTTTACATTGTGATTCTCCTTATTTGATTTTTCATTCAGATAAGGTAGTTCTGCGTACTAAACCTGGGTTCTTACCTAAGGTAGTAACTAACAGGAACATCAATCAAGAGATCGTGGTTCCTTCCCTGTGCCCGAATCCTTCTTCAAAGAAGGAACGTCTTCTACACAATCTGGATGTAGTTCGTGCCCTCAAGTTCTACTTGCAGGCAACTAAGGATTTTCGACAAACGTCTTCCCTGTTTGTCGTGTACTCTGGTCAGAGGAGAGGTCATAAGGCTTCGGCTACCTCTCTCTCCTTCTGGCTTCGTAGCATAATTCGTTTAGCCTATGAGACTGCTGGACAGCAGCCTCCTGAAAGAATTACAGCTCATTCTACTAGAGCTGTGGCTTCCACTTGGGCCTTTAAGAATGAGGCCTCTGTTGAACAGATTTGCAAGGCTGCAACTTGGTCTTCGTTTCATACTTTTTCCAAATTTTACAAATTTGACACTTTTGCTTCTTCGGAGGCTATTTTTGGGAGAAAGGTTCTTCAGGCAGTGGTTCCTTCTGTATAATGAGCCTGCCTATCCCTCCCGTCATCCGTGTACTTTTGCTTTGGTATTGGTATCCCAGAAGTAATGATGACCCGTGGACTGATCACACATAACAGAAGAAAACATAATTTATGCTTACCTGATAAATTCCTTTCTTCTGTTGTGTGATCAGTCCACGGCCCGCCCTGTTTTTTAAGGCAGGTAAATATTTTTTAAATTATACTCCAGTCACCACTTCACCCTTGGTTTCTCCTTTCTCGTTGATTCTTGGTCGAATGACTGGGAGTGACGTAGAGGGGAGGAGCTATATGCAGCTCTGCTGGGTGAATCCTCTTGCATTTCCTGTTGGGGAGGAGTTATATCCCAGAAGTAATGATGACCCGTGGACTGATCACACAACAGAAGAAAGGAATTTATCAGGTAAGCATAAATTATGTTTTTTTTGAGGCAAATTGGGTTCTGGCAGACAGCTGCCAGTACCCAAGATGGCAGCAAATAGGATGTGGGCAAGTGTTATAGAGCTGTTTGGGGGGGGATCAGAGAGGTTAGGGGCTAAGGGGGGGTCCATCACAGCTAAACAGATATTTTTTTTAAAAAAAAATTCATAAAAAAAAAAAAAAGCCTTTTATTTTAGTACTGGCAGAGTTTCTGCCAGTACTTAAGATGGCGGGGACAATTGTGGGGTGGGGGAGGGAAGAGAGATGTTTGGGAGGGATCAGGGGGTGGGATCTCTCAGGTGGGAGGCTGATCTCTACACTAAAGCTAAAATTAACCCTGCAAGCTCCCTACAAGCTATCTAATTAACCCCTGCACTGCTGGGCATAATACACGTGTGATGCGCAGCAGCATTTAACAGCCTTCTAATTACCAAAAAGCAACATAAAAGCCATAAATATCTGCTATTTCTGAACAAAGGGGATCCCAGAGAAGCATTTACAACCATTTATGCCATAATTGCACAAGTTGTTTGTAAATAATTTCAGTGAGAAACCTAAAATTGTAAAAAATGTAACATTTTTTTTTTATTTGATCGCATTTGGCGGTGACATGGTGGCATGAAATATACCAAGATGGGCCTAGATCAATACTTGGGGTTGTCTACTACACTACACTAAAGCTAAAATTAACCCTAGAAGCTCCCTACATGCTCCCTAATTAACCCCTTCACTGCTGGGCATAATACATGTGTGGTGCGCAGTGGCATTTAGCGGCCTTCTAATTACCAAAAAGCAATGCCAAAGCCATATATGTCTGCTATTTATGAACAAAGGAGATCCCAGAGAAGCGTTTACAACCATTTATGCCATAATTGCACAAGTTGTTTGCAAATAATTTCAGTGAGAAACCTAAAGTTTGTGTAAAAAATTATGAAAAAGTGAATTTTTTCTTTATTTGATCTCATTTGGCGGTGAAATGGTGGCATGAAATATACCAAAATGGGCTTAGATCATTACTTTGGGATGTCTTCTAAAAAAATATATATACATGTCAAGGGATATTCAGGGATTCCTGAAAAATATCAGTGTCCCAATGTAACTAGCGCTAATTTTGAAAAAAAGTGGTTTGGAAATAGCAAAGTGCTACTTGTACTTATTGCCCTATAACTTGCGAAAAACGTGAAGAACATGTAAATATTGGGTATTTCTAAACTCAGGACAAAATTTAGAAACTATTTAGCATGGGTGTTTTTTGGTGGTTGTAGATGTGTAACAGATTTTGGGGGTCAAAGTTAGAAAAAGTGTGTTTTTTTCCATTTTTTCCTCATATTTTATAATTTTTTTTATAGTAAATTATAAGATATGATGAAAATAATGGTATCTTTAGAAAGTCCATTTAATGGCGAGAAAAACGGTATATAATATGTGTGGGTACAGTAAATGAGTAAGAGGAAAATTACAGCTAAACACAAACACCGCAGAAATGTAAAAATAGCCCTGGTCCTTAAGGGAAAGAAATTGAAAAATGGCTGTGTCCTTAAGGGGTTAAATAAACTAAAGTACGGAAAACAACAAACACTAAAATACAGAAAAAAAATAAAATAATTATTTTTTTTTAAAACTAATTACACCTAATCTAATCCCCCTAATAAAATAAAAAAGCCCCCCAAAATAAAAATAAAAAATCCCTACCCTATACTAAATTACAAATAGCCCTTAAAAGGGCCTTTTGCGGGGCATTGCCCCAAAGTAATCAGCTCTTTTACCTGTAAAAATACAATACCCCCCAACATTAAAACCCACCACCCACACACCCAACCCTACTCTAAAACCCACCCAATCTTCCTTTTGGTAGAATGCAGAAGTACACACTAATTATCGGCTGGAGCATGTCTAGAAGCAAATAAGCTGCTGTGAACTCAGTTGAAATACAATGCCTGTGTTTCTGATGCTAAACACTGATAGGGATGTGTGGATCAGACTACTCCAGGCAGCATGGCTAAAAGTCCCTGGAGCGGGCGTCCCTTGAGCGGAAGTTATAGGTTCTTACACGTGGGGAGAGTTAGACGGCATAACTTCCTCCTTGTCAATTTCTTCTGGTGAAAATTTTTTTAAAGCCAGAATATGGTCTTTGTAATCTATAGTAAAATGAGTGCATTTGGTACACATTCTAAGAGGTGGTTCCACAATGGCTTCTAAACATAATGAACAAGGAGTTTCCTCTATGTCAGACATGTTTAAACAGACTAGCAATGAGACCAGCAAGCTTGGAAAACGCTTTGATAAATGTAAACAAGCAAAAAATAAAAACGGTACTGTGCCTTTAAGAGAAACACATTTTGTCAGAAATTGAAAAACAGTGATAAAAAGCAGTAAATCTTACGAAATTTTTACAGTGTGTATAATAGACTAACAGAGCATTGCACCCACTTGCAAATGGATGATTAACCCCTTAGTTTCAAAACCGGTCCAAAACCCCCCATCTTTTTAACAGTCACAACAAACTGCCACAGCTCTGCTGTGGCCCTACCTGCACATACAATGACTTTTGAAGGCACAAAAACCCTTTGTAGAGGCCCTAAGTGTTCAGGGGACTCCTTCAGGGAAGCTGGAAGTCTCAAGCTGCAAAAACTACTGCACGATTTAGGCCTGAAATTAGGCCCCTCCCAACCTGTACTCACAGTGAGAGGGCCATAAAAAACTATCCCTAGGCAAAATCTAGCCAGCCATGTGGAAAAAACTGGGCCCCAATAAAGTTTTATCACCAATATGTAGAAAAAAACGTTTAAACACTTCCAGCAAACGTTAACTTATTTTCAGTAATGTGAGAAAGTAATAAGAATATTACCTTTTACAGCAAGCATGATACTAGTCGTTATTAAATCACTGTAATCAGGCTTACCTTAAATAAATCCGGTATTAACAGCATTTTCTAGCATATTCATGTCTCTAGACAAATTTAAACTGCACATACCTCATAGCAGGAGACCCTGCACGCCATTCCCCCAGCTGAAGTTACCTCATCTATTCAGTTATGTTTGAGAACAGCAATGGATCTTAGTTACAACCTGCTAAGATCATCAAAAACCACAGGCAGACTCTTCTTCAACTTTCTGCCTGAGGCTAAAACAGTACAACTCCGGTACCATTTGAAAATAATAAACTTTTGATGTCGTGTCGAGAGCTGCAAGAGAATGACTGGTGGTGGCAGTTCGGGGAGGAGCTGTATAGACAGCTCTGCTGTGGGTGATCCTCTTGCAGCTTCCTGTTGGGAAGGAGAATATCCCCACAAGTAATGGATGATCCGTGGACTGGATACACCTTACAAGAGAAATATTGTTTTGCTTCAAATTAAAGGGACACTCAATCAAAATTAAACTTTCATTATTCAGATAGAGCATGCCATTTTAAACAACTTTCCAATTTACTTACATTACCAAAATGTGCACATTCTTTTTATATTTAAACTTTTTGAGTCACCAGCTCCTACTGAGCATGTGCAAGAATAAGTGTGTATACATTTGTGAATGGCTGATGGCTGTCACATGGTACGTGTATGCATTTGTGAATGGCTGATGACTGTCACATGGTACAGGGGGAGTGGAAAAATACATAACTTTTAAAATTGTCAGAAAAAAAATCTACTACTCATTTGAAGTTCAGACTAAGTGCTATTGCATTGTCTTGTTATCTTGCATTTGCTGATTATGCAAATCTACTGAGTTGTAGAATCCAGCCTGAAATTCTAAAATGCTACCCAATCAGAGTGGGCATATGACAGGGCTGGGAGAGCATGTTTTGGCTAATAGTATTTTTTTGTAAGAGTCCATCATAAACATATCTGCATGCTCTTGTCTGAAACTTCCTGCAGAACTTCATTGTTTGAGATTACTGATTTTAGTTGGAATTAGATTTTAGCACAAAATCATGAACTGGTCTGATAAACCATTTTTTGCTTCATTAAAGGGACATAATACTTATATGCTAAATCACTTGAAACTGATGCAGTATAACTGTAAAAAGCTGACAGGAAAATATCACCTGAGCATCTCTATGTAAAAAAGGAAGATATTTTACCTCACAATGTCCTCAGATCAGCAGAGTAAGTTCTGTGTAAAAAGTTATACTTCACCTGCTCCCAGCTGCAGGTAAAAAAAAAAAAATGAAGAAATGAACAGCAGCCAATCAGCATCAGCAGTGCTGAGGTCATGAACTCTTACTGTGATCTCATGAGATTTGACTTAACTCTCATTAGATTTCATAGTAAGCTTCCTTTACCTGATTGGTGAAATAATATGAGAGTTCACGAGGCTCATCCTTTCAGCTGTCCCAGGACAGACACACTAAAATGCTGCTTAGAAATCCTTTACAATGGGAGGTGGCTACTGAGGAACTTTTGAGGTAAAATATCTTTCTTTTTTGCATAGAGATGTTCAGGAGATATTTTCTAGTCAGCTTTTTACAGCTATGCATCATCACTTTCAAGTGTTTAAACATTTGGGTATTATGGCCCTTTAATGAAATTTGATAAACTATGTATAGGGATCTGATGTTAAAGTGAAAGTCAATCCTAGAGTTTTACAAACGCTAGGATTGACTTTTGAAACAAATAAAGGTCACTTTCATTCATGAAGTATAAGATACTTCATGTAGAAAGCTCCTTTATTTGATTCAATCGATCGCCGTTCTTAGGGGCTACAGCAGCCCACGGCTAAAAAAAACTAAAAAAAGGAGCTTTCTACATGAAGTATCTTATACTTCATGAATAAAAGTCCCCTTTATTTGTTTCAAAAGTCAATCCTAGCATTTGTACAACGCTAGGATTTACTTTCACTTTAAGTGAAGTGATAACTGGCAGTTATATCATAATGTTTATTCAGGAACATTTCCCAAAAAGTTATTTGGTTCTTAACTATGGAGTGTAGGCCAAATTTGGTGACTGTCATTCCTCATTTTCTTTCCTTTTTACTATTTTTTTTTACTTCACAGTGTTACCTTTCTTTATAATAGCAATATTTATAAGCTATGTTTTATCTTCCATATTTTTATTGTGCTTTGGCATTAACTTTGTTTTCATAGTAACCTGGTATAAAGCAATTCATGTAGAATATATCTTTTATCTAAAATGTTTTTCTTATCTGTACAAAAAACATGTTTCTGGTCTCACAAAGGTAACAAATGGAACAACCTTAAAGGGACATGACACCCAATATTTTCTTTCAAGATTCAGATAGAAAACACAATTTTAAACAACATTGCAATTTACTTCCATTTTCTAATTTGCTCAATTATCCTGATATCCTTTGTTGAAAAGCACACCTATGTGGACCCAGGAGCTGGGATCTAGCTGCTGATTGGTGGTTGCACATATGTGCCTCTTTTAATTGGGTTACTGATGTGTTCAGCTAACTCCCAGTAGTGCATTGCTGCTCATTCAATTAAGAATACCAAGAGAATGAAGAAAAAATAATGGAAGTAAATATGAAATATGTTTAAAAATGTGGTCTATCTTAACCATAAAAGAAAAAAATTAGGTTTCATGTCACTTTAACCCCTTAATGACCAAGGACGTGCAGGGTACGTCCTACATAAAATGGTGGTTAATGACTAAGGACGTACCCTGCATGTCCTCAGGGTTTTCAAGCGATAGAAGTGATCATGATCGCTTCCAGCCGCTTTCATAGTATTGCAGTGATGCCTCGATATTACATCCTGCAATACCCTTTTTTAAGCATCCGATGCAGAGAGAGCCACTCTGTGGCCCTCTCTGCATCGGCCAGCGTTGGTGGCTTCAGAGGAATAGCAAGGAAGGCGGGTGGGCGGCCCATCGCTGGAAGTCGAGTTCCTGAACTTCCTCTTAGGGCGGATGATGGGTCCGGGGGCGCGCGGGACCGCTACACTATAGTACATATGAAAAGGAAGGAGGTAGAGGGGGGTATAAATATTGGGGAAGGGATCTGGGAGGGGGGTAAGGTATTGAGGGGGCCAGCTACACTACAGAATTTTTTATTTATAAAATAAAGCAAATTTTTTAGCAAACTGGGTACTGGTCGACAGCTGCTAGTACCCTAGATGGCTGCAAAAAGGTAACAGGGGAGGGTTAGAGAGCTGTTTGGGGGGGATCATGGAGGTTGGGGGCTAAGGGGGGATCCAACACTGCAGAATAATATATAAAAAATAAAATATAAAAAAAAGCCTTTTATTTTAGTACTGGTAGACTTTCTGCCAGTACTTAAGATGGCTGTGACAATTGTGAGGTGGGGGAGGGATGAGAGCTGTTTGAGAGGGGTCAGGGAGGGATCAGGAGTGGGATGTGTCTGGTGGGAGGCTGATATCTACACTAAAGATAAAATTAACCCTACAAGCTACCTAATTAACCCCTTCACTTTTGGGCATAATACAAGTGTGGTGCACAGCGGCCTTTAGTGGCCTTCTAATTGCCAAAAGCAATGCCAAAGCCATATATGTCTGCTATTACTGGACAAAAGGGATCCCAGAGAAGCATTTGGAACCATTTGTGCCATAAGTGCACAAGCTGTTTGTAAATAATTTCAGTGAGAAACTTAAAGTTTGTGAAAAAAGTTAACGATTTATTTTATTTTATCGCATTTGGTGGTGAAATGGTGGCATGAAATATACCAAAATGGGCCTAGATCAATAATTTGGGTTGTCTACTAAAAAAAAAATTATACATGTGAAGGGTTATTTAGGAATTCCTGACAGATATCAGTGTTACAATGTAACTATCGCTAATTTTTTGGGGGGGGTTTGGAAATATCGAAGTGCTACTTGTACTTATTGCCCTATAACTTGCAAAAAAAATGAAAGAACATGTAAACATTGGGTATTTCTAAACTCAGGACAAAATTAAGAAACTATTTAGCATGGTTGTTTTTTGATGGTTATAGATGTGTAACAGATTTTGGGGGTCAAAGTTAGAAGTGTTTTTCAATTTTTTCATCATATGTTATATAAAAAAAAAATTATAGTAAATTATAAGATATGATGAAAATAATGGTATATTTAGAAAGTCCATTTAATGGCGAGAAAAACGGTATATAATGTGTGGGTACAGTAAATGAGTAAGATGAAAATTACAGCTAAACACAAACACAGCAGAAATGTAAAAATAGCCCTGGTCCTTAAGGGTAAGAAAATTTAAAAAAAAAATGGTCTGGTTACTAAGGGGTTAAACTCTGGCAACAATGAATTGACTTTTGTGCTTTTCAATATTTATTATTCATTTTTTCTAGATTGCTTGAATGATTGGGACTAAACATGGATCCTGGTGGGGGATGCCTCGAGCTGCAGGCCCAGGAACACACAATGCCCCACACCATGATAATGCAAGATATTAGTAAGTATACTCATTAAAAACTACACTTAGAATTATTGTTCAATGAAAATATTTGTTCTTCCAAACTACCATGTATACTTCACAAAAAGTAAAAAAAAAAAAAAAAGTGCGTAAGATGTTAAAAAGTTACGTGCCAATCCCAAAGGCATGATGCTTACCCATTAAGTCTACCCATATTACATGTTACTGTTTTCCTAGGATAGCCTTATGCATGTCCCAAGCATTTTAAAAATATTTTACTGTGTCTGTGTTTACGACCTCTCTCACATTTTTCCTGAATCTGCTAAGCTGTCACGTAAAATTGTGACCCCTTGTTTTGGTATTACTTTTTTTGTGGAAAATGCTTTGAGCTTCTACTTTATTAAGTCCCTTCATATATTTGAAGGTTTCTATCATGTCACCTCTTTCCCTTCTCTCCTCTAAGCTATATATGTTTAGATCAAAAAAGTCTTTCTTTGTATGTTTTAGATTTTAGACCATGTACCATTTTAGTAGCCCTCCTTTGGACAGTTTCTAGTTTATTTATAGCCTTCTGGAGATGGGGTCTCCAGAACTGTACACAATATTCTAGATGAGGCCTTAGAGATCTGTAAAGTACCATAAAAACCCTGCTATGTCTGCTACTAACACCTCTCCAAATGCAGCCGAGTGTTTGACTGGCATTTTCTTCTCAAAACGGGAATAGTCCACAGCTGCATTCATTACTTTTGGGAATTCAGAACCTGGCCACCAGGAGGAGGCAAAGACACCCCAGTCAAAGTCTTCAAATACCTCCCCCACTTCCCTCATCTCCCAGTCATTTTTTGCCTTTCGCCACAGGAGGTTGGCAGAGAAGTGTCGGAAGTTCCAGATAGTCTCTTATGGAGGGTAGTACTCTTCGAAATGGGACTGGAGTTTTAAGTAGTCCTGTCGAGGCTACTATCTGTCACACTTGAAGGGCCGTGTTCCTGTTCCACGGTGTAGATTCCGGTAAGATCATTTAATTTTACTTCATTATGTGATGTGATGTTAACGTGAAAAGGTAGGGTCCCAGTGGGACTCCTTTTATCTTAAATCAGGAATCATGGGTTAATATCCTCTGAAGGGGGTTATTGAACAGGTGGGACTTTAATCATGTTTGCAATGTGGTTCTATCTGCTGATTGTGTAGTAATACTTTAAAGGCTCTTGGCTTTTTGGAACATTACGGCCTTATCATCAATTGGCACGATCTTAGATTTGCGCGCTCTTTTTATGACTTGCATGGTGCACCTTGTGACTTGGTGCTTTTACATTTTTTTCACTTCGGTATGTTGACTGTGTGGCAACAGAGAGAGTCTGCTCGTCGGTTGTTTGGTTCACAGGAGGTGGTGAGTGCCCCAGCCATTGGGGGTGTAAAAGAGGTGCCAGTTAGTGTTTGTCATTTTTGTAATCCCAAAATGGTGGATTCTGATTTTTTAGACACGGATGTCTCTGATGCGGAAAATACATCTTGTGATGAATATGAAATGGCCCGGGTTATCCATGCCCATCAGATATGTTCTGATTGCCGTTCCAGAGTATTCTCTTCTCCCGATTCAGGGTCCTCAGAGTATGTTGATTCACCTGCCCCCGAAGATTCTAGGTCCTGTGAGGCGCGTGTCAAAGAACTTTCCTTTGCTGGGCAAGCAGGTGTTCCTATGGCCTTTACTCACAGGAAGGTGGCTTGTTTCCTCTGGAGGTTACGGCACGGTTCTGCTGCCTTGTATCTACCAAGAGAAATATTTTTAAGATACTGTCCGTGTTCTGTTAACCAGGGCCCGTCAGGCGTGGGATCGCCCAACTTAGTTTGGTCTTCTGGGGAAGCGTGGGTCTCTGAGGCTTCAGGGGCCCCAACCTTGGGGCCAGAGTCGTTTGTCGATCCGGCAAGGGATGACTTTGCCTTCTGTTATAGGTTGGCACGTCTTCGTGTCCTACTACGGCATGTTTTGGCATTGCTAGAGGATCCTAGTCCTAGTGGGCCGAGAGATCCGAGGCGTTAGATGCCAGATGGCACATTGGATATGACGCTGGGGGATGAAGCTAATCTTCTTGACGTCTCTTTTTTTTTGTTTTTCCTCTATGTATCAGTTCCAGATCTGAGCTTGGGAGGGGCCTCTGATCGGCTGCTCCGGTTTGGCGTACCTTTTTTCCTTGGGCGTTCACCCACGGGTGCTTCCTTATGTTTATTTTTAATCCGTTATGATGTATTTGATTTGTTGTATAATTTCACGTTTGATATAACTTCCGTTTTGGGGATGTTCTTCTCTGGAACTGATACTTGCGATTTTTTGGTCGCATGGACACTTCCTCGGAAGTTGCGCACTTTGGTTAAGACCGAGGTTCTGTTTTATAGTTAATATTTTCAAACCTTTGGGTCGATTTTTCTTGGACCTTAGACATTTGTGGAGTGTTCTTGTACCAGACAGGTACTGGTCGGGCACTGTCTACTGTTTCTTCGGTTCATGTCACCATTGTGGTGCTGATTATCCTGTAGGTTTAAATAAGAAAAAAAAATAGAGAGAGAACTGTCTCTTATGGCCAAGTGTTATGGACTCCGGGCTCGGATCCTACTACGAAGTAAGGGGCCTGGGGCATACATTCAACGCTTTCGGTAGGGAGGTTGTGAGCTCCGATATAAGTTAGTTTTAGCTTACATTATAGCTTGCGATACATTACTGTTTTTTTGCAGAGGTCATCGTGGTTCCTAGGGTCCCTGGAGACTTGGAACAGTAGGCTTTCATTCCTTTGGATTGGGAAATGAGATTGACTTCCGGAGATCTACTATAGGTTGGATGATTTGCGTCTCCTCTTGCGGAATCTCCGGATGACGACTCTGGTCTAGTCACATTCAGTTTGCGGGGGCAATGTTTCCTTCCCTCCCGTCTTGGGTCATTTTTCTGGAAGTGTGAGCATGTCCTTCCTTCCGTTCTCAGTGTTTTATTTGCTCTAGTACGTAGAGTACAGGGGCCTCCCTGTCTTTCTACAAAGAGCTGCTAAGCTCCCGTTATTATTCCATTTCAAGGATGTCGGAAGACCGATCCTGCAAGGATCTCTGGAAACTGTCGTTTTCTCAAGATATGAACTGCCACTTATCATACCAGGGTCTTTGGACTCTCGGATGGTATCCGTCGATCTTATTGCAGATCTAGCTCTTTGGGCTTAGGGATAGGGGATCTGGGGTCAGTTGCAGTCTTTCCGTCTGTCTGGGTCAGAAATTTGACCATTTATATTCTCCAGTGTGGGGGTCAGGACGTTGGGCTTGTCTATATGGATTACCTTGCAATCCAGGGGTACTGCTTGCCCGCCTTCTGAATCCGGTGGGGAGTCCTCTTGGACTCTTTGTTTTGTGGCTGTTGCTAGGGTCTTTACATCTAAGGATTTAGATGGCAGAAGGCACTGTCTGGGTGCGCTCCTAACCATAGGAGGCAGCTTACGGGTTCCTCAGGAGCATTAGATCTTCAGATCAGTTCTGTTTTTCGAGGACTCCGGCTTAGGACCATGTCTCTTGCCAGGAATATATATGGCCGGTCCTGTTGGAAAGGGCGGGAGGTTTCTGACTCTCTCATGGGAAATTTATATCGGCCTGAGGCTTCAGTTTGAGGTGTCTGACGGATCCCTATATGTCTGCTGGAACATCTGATGCTTCTGGTAGGCTCCAGTTGGCTTACAACTTGAAGGACGATATTGGGGTTTAGCCTCTATTGGTAGGATGATTACCGTTGCCTTAATCCTTTTCTTCTCACCTAGGGTGAGGAAAGGTTTTTTCAGTGTTCTCCTGTATTGGGAGGTACCTCAGTATCTGTAAAGGACCTGTGGGTCCTTGTTTTCTCACCTCGTAGGGTTTTTTCCCTCTCTTGCATCCTCAGAATTACGGAATGTATTCTGGTATTGTGATGCTGTGGGTCAGAGTACTTTTCTTCCCTTGGGAAGTGTTCCTTCTTTTTGGAAGGCTGCTGTGTAGGGGTCCTTGGACCTGAGCATGAGGTTCGTGTCATAGTTCAGGATAGCCTGCCAGTTCGGTCTGGGTTCTACTCGGGGAGGTTTGATTCCTTGTAGATCCATCCTTTTTCTTCCAAGGGTCTGAGACTCTTGTGTTACCAGCCTTTGGGCTGGGACCGTTATCCTGGAAGGAAGTCCGGGGATCAACCTGCTTTTACAGTATGGACCATTTGCTGGTATTGAATCTGTCCTCCACCTTAATGGGGGGATTCTTTGTGCCCATCTCTCTACTGACTGTGTCTGCTGCCAGGATGGAACACTCTTTAAACGGGAGCTGTGGTCGAGACTTTTCAGCTCTTTTTGGTGGAAGGTGTCCCACGATGGCTCAGGACAGCTTTGCTGCCTGGAGTTTGATCATCGCGAGTTTTACGCTGAGGTGGCTCTGTTCCCTCTTGGAGAGCTCTTTTTGGTGGCTAAGACAGTTTTCTGTCTCTGTGTGTCTACGCTTGTTTAGCTGGGTGGATTTTGACTTGTCTAGTGTCAGTATATGGCCTGGTTATAATACAATATATTTAATAATTATTCTTTAAAATAAACTCCCAATAAAAATGCATATACCAAACAATAAAATTAATGTAAATTCCTAAATTCTTTATATTAGTTAAAATTTATAGACACATTGAATTATATTTATAGGAAACCAGATAGGAATCAAACTATACACGTTTAAACTGTTATAATATACTGTGCAAAGCAAAGATAATAAACATTTCCTTATTCACAATAGTCTCTCAAATCAGAGTTGCATTTCAATATCACAATGAGATACCAGGGTAGGGTTCACTAACTTTAACAGTGCTTAGTTAAACAATAGAACAATATACTTTAACAGTCAATTTATATGCCAAGTTATCTGAGATTAAATAAATTATTTAGCAGCAATAAGGTAAATTCTAATATATATATATATCAGAAAAGAGAGAACAGCACCCCTGAGATGGAACAAAAGCTAGAATAACTTCCATGCCTGTTCATTTCAATTGCAACTCAGGGTGCATGTTCTTTTAGCACACGTTGATGCCTTTCCACAGAGAAAAAATATCCTGTAGCATATCAGTCTGATCCTGCCCAATGACAGTCCAGCGCCGAAATACCAGGCAATTCTTCTCTGAACAAGAGAAACAATCAGAAAAGAGAGAACAGCACCCCTGAGATGGAACAAAATGCAAGACGTGGACTCCTTGCACACATGCCCTTAGAGAGATACAACTGCACCTCACTGACAAGGCCCACAGAAGGCCGAAACGATCGTCTGGGGTTGTTGTTTCTCTTGTTCAGAGAAGAATTGCCTGGTATTTCGGCGCTGGACTGTCATTGGGCAGGATCAGACTGATATGCTACAGGATATTTTTTCTCTGTGGAAAGGCATCAACGTGTGCTAAAAGAACGTGCACCCTGAGTTGCAATTGAAATGAACAAGCATGGAAGTTATTCTAGCTTTTGTTCCATCTCTCTTTTCTGATTGTTTCTCTTGTTCAGAGAAGAATTGCCTGGTATATATATATATATATATATATATATATATATATATATATATATATATAAAGATAAATTATACACCAGAGAGATTTACTTACAATAATAGATCTGATTTAGAAATATGCAATACAAAGGACCTTTGTTTGGTAAATAAATTATTTAGCAATAGTGAATAGTTAAGACTACACAGGACTGTAAAACACAAGTCTAAAATACAAATTGTCCTTTTAAAATTACTAACTGCAATTCAGTTATAGTTATCAACTACCTTTGTCTAAAATATTAAAGATAAACAACAGTCATATATTACCAACATGAGCCAATTTAATATTCCAATATTCCTTGTTTCACCTCATATGAAAATAAGGGTATTTGCAATGTGGATAAGAAAAAGTAGCCCAATTTGCTTAAAAGTGGCTGTGTTCCAACGCAACCAGTTATCAGTCCAGAGTTTCAGCAAAAAGTCAGCCAGGTTTTTTTTTTCTCTCCTTTCAGCTTATATAATCTTAATCATTGGCGAAACGATAGGATAGGCCCTTCGGAAGCTTGTCTGTGATTGGCTCTCGGATCTTGTCCCTCTCATTGGTCACCTGAGAGATTCCTCCCTGATTGGCTCTGTATGTGCTCTAATAGACAATTAATTTGGCTCTCATACCAGTTTTAATCCCCTAGGGGGCAGACAAAGAGAAATATAGTCTTACCATACATTTTTGCTACAATTTAATACATTCTTATAAAGTGATTATTTAAACTACTTTACTTCCTTGTATTAATAATTTACAATATTGATTATAGATGGGGTAATGTCATTTTTCTGATTACTCCAATACCAAATACAGTATGTTTCTAGTGATCATATTAATAAACAATTACACTATCAATCATTTGCCCTCCCCAGAATCACAGCATTCAATATCCTGGCATTTCATTTCATCTCAATAGGAATGCAATGTATTTCATATTTCTAATGAATTTTTAATGCATGGCAATATCAGATACAGATTTGACATGAAAATAATAGTGTTATTAATTTTGAGACATTTTGCATCCTTAAGACATTCTATGCTTTTTATAAAAAATACATAGGTTAAGACATGTTAAAATCGTAACTCTCAGGTTTTCATGTTCATATTTAATATGTGTCTGAATATACATGTTCATTTTAGTATTTCCTTATATTCATATAAAAACACAGCAGATTACACATTTTTATATAGTATTTAAAATTATACAGGCTGTATTTTAAAATGAACCCAAAAGTTACAATGCAAGACATGTGTCTTTGTTAGCCAGTACAGATGTTGATTCAATACAACAGGGACAATTTAACACATAGGCAACATTTTAGTCATTTCTTCAGCTAAAAATCTTCTCTACGAATCTCATTAGGCCTCAAAGAAATATCCCAGACACCACGTCTCCACCAATCCAGGGTTCCTGTGACCTAGATCATGAGACAGATGCTCTCTCTTTGAAGTAACTTAAATGTTATCTTAATCAGGATAAGCGTATCTTATGTCTGATCTAAGATCTGGAATACACAGAATATAGATGACCATTTTTTTTTATTAATTTGTCTCTCTTTGAAATGACTATCTGAACTTAAATGGACACTGTAACCAAAATATTTCTTTTGTGATTCAGATTGAGCATGAAATTTTAAGCAACTTTCTAATTTACTCCTATTATCAAATTTTCTTCATTCTCTTGGTATCTTTATTTGAAATGCAAGAATGTAAGTTTAGATGCCGGCCCATTTTTGGTGAACAACCTGGGTTGTCCTTTCTGATTGGTGGATAAATTCATCCACCACTAAAAAAGTGCTGTCCAGGGTACTGAAACCAAAAAAAAGTTGCTTAAAATTCCATGCTTTTTCTGAATTACAAAAGAAAAAATTTGGGTACAGTGTCCCTTTAACTAGACCAAATGTCTTCCTTTTGTCCTCACCTGGATGCATTGTAATTTTGGCAGTTTCACAAAGCAAATAAAAAAATGAGTTCTTGGTCTTATAAATCTATGTGTAGATAAAAATATATACATATATATATTATTTAATAATACTCAGATATCCTGACACTAGGTTTCAAGGGGGAACTCGTGGTTTTCTGGATCACCATGGTCGGTATGGTGCGGTGTCAGGGTTATTTGGGTGACTTCTGGTCATCCTAGTAAAGTTTTTTTCTCCTGACTAGGGACCTATCTTCTGGTCTTTCTTCTCTTATGGAATTTGTTTCCCTGCACAGTGGTCCTGTGGCAACCTCGAGTTGCTCTCAGTGGGATTGGATCCTTTTGATATTTCATAGGGTCTTCTATTCTCTCTCTCAGGGGTAGATAAGGTGTTTGCCAGTTTGGCTTGAGCCCGTGTTGGATGGTCCTTCGGATCACTTACGGGTTCCTCTTTTCTCCCTCTTTCTGTCCTCTAGCTTGGGTATTGTTTTCCCAAAAGTAATGAATGCAGCTGTGAACTCTTCCCGTTTAAGAAGAAAAACATAAATTATGCTTACCTGATAATTTTATTTCCTTCTGACGGGAAGAGTCCACATCTCCCGCCCGTGCTTTATTTATGGGGCGTCAGTTTATTTTTGTTCTTCTGGCACCTTTTTTCACCCTGATATTTTTCCTACTGTTCCTTTTTCCCTTGGCAGAATGACTGGGGGATGAGGGAAGTGGGGGAGGTATTTGCTCCCTCCCCTTTGCCTCCTCCTGGTGGCCAGGTTCTAAATTCCCAAAAGTAATGAATGCAACTGTGGACTCTTTCCGTCAGAAGAAAAGAAAATTATCAGGTAAGCATAATTTATGTTTTCTAGCTGAACTGCTGCATTGTCTATCAGATTTTAAATAATCTAAAATAATAATTCCCAAGTCCCATTCCTCTAGTTACAGTAAGTAATGTACCATTGAGACTATAATTGGTCTTTGGATCCTATATGAATAATTTTACTCTTGGTAATATTTTAGATCCCATTTATTTGCCTAGTCCTCCAGTTGTTTTTTTTTTTATATCACTGCTCATTTTATCCACTCCTTTTGGAACATCAGCTCTGCTACAAATGATTGTATTATCCGCAAAAAAAGCACACATTCCCTTGGAGACCACTTCCAATATCACTAATAAACATGTTAAACAAAACAGGCCCAAGAACTGACACTTGGGGAACACCACTAGTAACTCACACCTCATTTGAATATACTCCATTAATTTAAGACAGCATTCTACCTACTTAACAATCTTAGCATCTACTTCAAGGCAATACATTTTGTGAATAAGTTTGTAGTGTGGGAAAGTGGCAAGTGCTTTGCTAAAGTCTATATACGCTACATCAATGGCCCCTCCATTGTCTATTAATTACATGGTCGAATAAATCGATGAGATTAGTCTGACATGATCTTCCAGCAGTGAAACCATGCTGTCCTTTGTCATCTAAGCTGTTTGTCTGAAGGTAAGACACAAGTCTTTTCGTAAAAAAGTTTCCATTAATTTCCCTGCAATTGAGGTGAAACTGTCTGGCCTATAGTTAGCAGAATCTTCCCTACTACCCTTTTTATGAAGAGAAACTACATTAGCAATGTTCCAATCTTCTGGAACATCTCCTGTTAACAGTGACTGATTAAATAAATCAAATAATGGAGTAGCTATCGCATATCGAATTTCTCTTAGAACCCTTGGATGAATATTATCTGGACCCACAGACTTATTTACTTTTATTTTTTATAAAGACCTTGAAACCTCTTCCTCAGTAAAAAGAGAAGTACTACACACATTATCATTTAAAGTAACATCCCGTAATAGAATTTCACTATCTTTACAATCTGTTGTGTAGACTGAACAAAAGTAATAATTTATACTGTTTGCTATTTGTTTATCTCCTTCCAAAACTCTATCATCCTCAATCTTTAGCCTTACTATCCCTAGTTTTTCTCTTTTCACTTACATATTTTTTAGCCTTTTTTTTGTCTTAACTGCGTGTGCTATTTCTCTTGCTTTCTTTTTCTTTTATAAACAAGCCTAATACATTGTTTAGTTGCATCTAAGATAGCATTCTTGGAATATTCCAACTGTTCTTGATCTCCCTTAATCTGTGCCATCTCCTTTATAAAATAATTTAGGTATTTGCCCATGTAAGAAAAATCAGCCATTTTAAAATCTAAAACTTTTGTTTTACTATGGTTGCACAATACCTTTGCTTAAATATAAAACCAAACAGACTGATTATCACTAGAGCCTAAGCTCTCACCCACAGGCACTTCTACTATATCACTGTTTGTAAGTACTAAATCTAATATAGCTCCTTTGTGTGTTGGTTCTTTTACCAGTTGTTCAAGAGATTCCCCAGATATTCCAGTATGTACTTCTAGTTGATTTAACAACTGTTACCTCCCAGTCCACATCAGGTATATTAAAGTCCCCCACTACTATAACCTTGCCCTTCATTGTAATTTTGGCAATTTCATCAATTATTAGTTGATCTGATCCCTCATCCTGTAATGGAGGCCTAAAAACTACCCTTATTCTAAACACCTGTTTCCCTTCTGTTTCTATGTTTGCCCATACATTTTCTACATTGACATTTCTACAATTACTTTAATATTTTTTTCACTCCCCTCCCATCCGCTTTTTTTCCTGCTCTGTAACCAGATATGACTGTGTCCTAGTCATGAGAATCATTGTACCATGTCTCTGTTACAGCTGCCAAATCTAACTTATCTCAAACCATTATTGCAGTAAGTTCTTGTAATCATTTTTGCACATTACTAGAACTGCTAGATCCTTTTGCATGGTCAGTATATCCCCTTCTTATATTTTTCAAAGCCTTTCTCATAAATTTAGTGTTTTTATCATTAAATACACTAGAATGTAAACTTTGGTTAACAGTTCTGTCATGCTCTGGGGGACAGTTGGGTATATTAACACTGCCCCCTTCTCTAGTTTAATTGCTGCTAATGAAGTCTTTAAATTCTTTACTCAGAACTCCTTTCTCTTTAAAACCCAAATGCAAACCATCTCTCTTATACAATCTAGTATCAAGCCAAGCAGGGCTTTGATGGGTAACAAAACCATATCCTCTCTTTCTACACCACCCCTGTAACCAGGAGTTAAATTCTGTTATTCGCTGCATTCTTCCGACTTCCTCTCCATAAACAGGTAAAACAGCAGAAAAAGACACAAATGAAGCCACATGATCTAAAAAATGTCCTAGTTTAAAAATATAATTTTGAACATCTACAGTCATTGCCAAAAATATTGGCACCCCTACATTTATGTCAGATAATGCACCACTTCACCCAGAAAATTGTTGCAATTACAAATGTTTAAGCATTCTCATGGACTGAACAACATTATTGGCACCTTCTCAAAATTGTAAAACATAATTGCATTCCAAGTTTGTGATGCTCCTGTAATTTGTAATTAAACTCACCTGTATCAATTAACAGGTGCTGACAATATAGAAATCACACCGGCAACCAATTAAAATGGTGAAAAATGTACTCAATCTTTCTGTTGTGTGTCTCTGTGTGCCACACTGAGCATGGAGAAGAGAAAGATCAGCAAAGAATTGTCTGAGGATTTGAGAACAAAAATTGTGGAAAAGCATGGACAATCTCATGGTTATAAGTCCATCTCCGGTGATCTTAATATTCTTGTATCCACTGAACAAAACATTGTCAAGAAGATTACAGCCCATGGCACTGTAGCTATTCTCCCTGGACGTGGACGAAGAATTGTTTGAATGGTGGATAAAGAACCTTGATCAACTTCCAGACAAATTCAAGCTGACCTTCAGACATAGGGTACAAAAGTGTCATCTCGCACTATACGTCGCCATTTGAATGAAAAGGGACGCTATGGTAGGAGACCCAGGAGGACCCCACTGCTGACACAGAAACATAAAAAAGCCAGATTCAGTTTGCCAAAACTTACCTGGGTAAGCCAAAATCCTTTTGGGAGAATGTGCTGTGGACAGACGAAACAAAATTACAGCTTTTTGGTAAAACCCATCATTCTACTGTTTTCAGAAAACGAAATGAGGCTTTTTAAAGAATACAATCACTTCAGTCAAACATGGTGGAGGTTTACTGATGTTTTGGGGTCTGAAGACTACCAAAGAATTCTGTGGTGCAATGTAGGGCCCAGTGTCAGAAAGTTGGGTCTTCATCAGAGGTCATCGGTCTTACAGCAGGACAATGACCCAAAGCACAAGTCAAAAAGCACCCAGAAATTGTTTAAGACAAAGCGCTGGAGAGTACTGAACTGGCCAGCAATTAGTCCAGATCTCAATCCCATAGAGCACCTGTGGAGATATCTCAAAACAGCAGTTGAAAAAATGAACCCTTCCAATCTGAGAGACCTGGAGCAGTTGGCAAAAGAAGAGTTGACCAAAATTCCAGTAGAGAGGTGTAAGAAACTCAGTCATGGTTCCAGGGAGCGATTGACTTCAGTTATTTTTTTCCAATGGGTGTGCTACCAAATATTAAATTGCTAAGTAATATAGAAGAACGTGATAACTGACTCCTAATAGGGGGCGCTAATGGTATATATATAATATGGATATATCTTAGACTATAACAATACTATGTTTAATCGAAAATATAACCGTGTACGAATGACAACCTGAAAAAATATATGGTTATATTAGAAATACGAAAGTATTGACAAACATAAGCCTCTATGCATAAATGTCCTTTTGTAATTGATGATCCAACTGAAGGTCAGTGGATGTAGCTGTTGTTCAATGATCAATGGATGTGAATGCACTCTCCTCACATAAAGATGTAGCAAAATCTGGAATTATAGAAAGAACAAGAGAGGCCCCTGTGTGTACTGATAATGGAATGGAATAATCACACTCAATGCTCCCTAGTCAGGGTACTCATATTTGTGAAGAGCACTCAGACAGTGCTATTAGGCACAGGCTGGATATTTGACAGCAACCCAGCTCATTGATCGGCCTGGATAGAGGAACAAGGTGGCCTCATATCTGGAGAAAAAAAGACAGACAGGGCGCCTGTGTGTACCAGTAATATAACCGGGTAGTATCAATGTAAAAATCCCTAATCAGGGTACTCACATTTGTGAAGAGCACTCAGACAGTGCTATTAGACGCAGGCTGAATATTTGACAGCAACCCAGCTCACTGAACAGACCAGTCAGGAACACTGGAACACAGAAACCCAGGGACACTGCAGTCCCAGTAATTGGAGAATGCAGTAAAGTACTATGTTGTGGCTGCAGTAAGTGCAGCCAGGAGTTCCCAAAGGGAATATGAATAATTGGTAGGCAAGTAAGGCAGGGTCCCAATGTAAAGTAAAATTCTTAAAAGGTAATTTATTAAAAATCAAAATATGGATAAAAACAAAGGAACCAAAAGGTAGGGAATGCTAGTACCCTCCTTACAAATTGCAACGCGTTTCTCAGCGCTTCAGAACGCTGTTTCATCAGGCATACAATCCAAGCTGTGAATAGCCTTTAAATATACCTACACATACAAGCCTTACCAATGATGATACAAACAAATTAGCGCATTAACAGATTCACACCTGTGGAATCCTCCCCCTCTAGAGGGAGTTTCCAGCAACTTAACCCATTGTTTGAAATGTATATTTCATTGATCTTATATTTATTGTTAGTGATCCAAGTTACTTTATGGTAACTTGGATCACTAACAATACATATAGGATCAATGAAATATACATTTCAAACAATGGGTTAAGTTGCTGGGAACTCCCTGGACGAAGTGGTGCATTATCTCACAGAAATGCAGGGGTGCCAATATTTTTGGCCTTGACTGTATAACATCATTACTAGACAGACCATTTGTACCTAGGTGGGCAATTACATCCAACTCCTTGTCCTTTCTAGCTGCCTTAGCAATTCTAGAAAAGTGACTTAAATCTTTGTGAGCAGTAGCACCTGAAATACATCTAACCTCTCTCAAATCTCCTCCATCATGACCTATATGAAAATTTCTTAAAATGGAGTGACCAACAATATCTTACAGAAATGTACATGTGCTGTTCTTTTTTTTTAACATTTATTTTTAATCAACATTCATATTACATCATAGAATGAAAAAAGCAAAGTATTTGACAGTGTTTTTTCATATTAACACATCACAAAAGAAAATAGCCTGAAATAAAAAAGAAAAACAGATCCTTTGTTTGGTGATTTCCAATAGGGTTACATCATAAAACAGAATAGATATATTTTGCTATAAATAAATTAGTATGACCTCCTTAAAACAATCAAGACCATTTTTCTATTAACCAAAGTTCTATTTTTATACATTTAGTAGTGGAGGAAGTGAAAATACATAACTCTCTTTAAATATATCATGTTGAAGTTTCTATTAATTTAACATAATAATAATAAAAAAGGGGGGGTCTATTCTGTCCCTGCCTCTCTGCTCTGTACAGTTGGCCCACTGAATTGGCAGATATACCTCCTGTATTGCAGTGTAAAAAAAGACAGATTTACGTAGGGGTTATATCATCTGAATTTGAGTTGGCAGTGGAAATGATTTAATTATTTTCAACCATTTAAAAAAAAAAAAAAAATTGCTTCTCATTCTTGGTCTTCATGTAATATTGATCTAATGTCATTTGTAGATACATTTTCTGCACAAATTGTGCAATACTAGGGGGTTTATCCACCTTCCAATGTTGTGGTATTCAATTCCTTGCCACCATTATAGTAGTATTAATTAGGTTTTGATCCTTTATTACACTTTTACTTTTAGGTAGGCACAAAAAAAAATAGTTATTTGGGAAAAATATAGCTTCTGGTATGTAAATGTATTCAGCCAGAAATTATCTATACTCCTATAAACCTTCAAATTATTGGGCAGAACTAAAAACAGTGCAGTGTATCTACTTTGGGGTATTTACAATGGTAGCAACTGCCCAAGCATTTTTTATCCCATATTGCCTATTAGTTGTATACTTTTTCTAATGTCATATATTTTCAGCTCTCTAAAGTATTTCCGCCATTTGGGAAGATCCATTTCTAAATACAGTTGGCCATATTTTGTCATAATCATTTTGTACCATTTCGTAATTGAATAGCAGCCCACCCTAAAAATGTGTATACCATTTTCAACCACTCCTAAATCCCAAGTGACATTAAAATCAGATGTAATTTGACAGAAACAAATGTCTAAGTTGTAGATAACCAAAGAAATGTTGTTTTGGAATATCAAATTTCTTTTTAATTTGTTCAAAGGATTTAATGGTCTGAGAGCCAGGATCCACCAGTTGATGCAGATATCTAAATCCCCTCAAGTACCAAAATTGAAAAATTCCATGGTTAAGACCGGGATTCCCTATGATGGGTAGATATCTGGATATTCTACAATTTATATCAAGTTCACCACAGAATTTCCTCCATGCCACAACCACATTTTTAATCACACTTAAATTACGTATAACGGAGGGTAATCTGGTTGAAGGTGTATGCAGAATTGCTCTCAATGTAAAAGGTCTTATTATTTTCTCCTTTATTTTACTAAAAGAAAAATGATTTGATTCAGTTATCTAGTCTACTGCAATTTTAACCAAAGTAACCCAGTTGTAAAGTTTAATATTTGGTAGGCCAAATCCTCCAAATTTCTTATCCTAAGCCAGAAATCGCATAGAGAGACGTACCTTCCTCCTCCCCCATAAAAACATTGTAACTAATTTATTAAATTGTCTTAGATCTACGTTTTTGATAAATATTGGTAAATGTTGCATAAAATGTAATAAACGTGGAAATAGAAACACTTTCAACAATACAATTTTTGCAGACATGGGTAATGGCCTCCATTTATCCATCATAATCTTGGCTTCAGCGAAAATTTTTGTGTAGTTCAACATATACCAATTATTAGGATTATTAGATAGACTCCAAGATATTTAATTTGTTCTACCGTTTGAAACGTATAGTCTCTCAAACTATTCTTTTTATAGATCCATAGCAATTCAGATTTATTCTGATTAATTTTGTATACAGAAAATCAACTATACTTATTTACTATCTCTAGCACAAGGAGTATACTGCACTTTGTTTTAGATGGAAAAAGTAAAAGATCGTCCGCATAGTAGGACATGACGTATTTGTTGCCCCCAATAGCGATACCCTCCAACTCTTGTCTAAGTCGAACAGCTAATGGTTCTATGGATAGATTGAAAAGAAGCAGTGAAAGGGGGCACCCCTGTCTAGTACCTCTAGCTAAAGTTATTTTGGGGGAAAGTCCCCCATTAATCAATATATATATATATATATATATATATATATATATATACACAAATGTGGGTTATTATATATCAATTTAACAAAGTTTAGGAATCCACCTGTCAGCCTAAATTGTATTAGAGACGTAAATAGATAATCCCAATGTATTGTGAGTCAAAGGCTTTTTCAGCGTCAAGTGTCAATATTGCCATGTCTTGATTAGGGACTTTCTGACCGTTTTTTTTAAATCTGTTCCAAAAATAATCTAAAGTTAGAAGCACCTTTTGCATGTTTTTAGTTGAGTTTCTCCCCATCATAAAATCCATTTTATCTACATGAATTATCTTGTTTATGTATTTCTTAAGTCTGTTTACAACTATGGATGTTAATAGCTTATAGTCATTATTCAATAATGAGATAGGGCGATATGCACTGGGCATCTCTGGATCTTCATCTTTTTTTGAAATAAGAGTAACTACAGATGCGGTAAAATAACTCTAATCCATCTTATTATTATAGTAATATTTGTTGAAAAGGTTAACCAAAGTGTCAATAATGTTTCTCTTCATTATTTTATAGAATTCAGCAGGGATCTGATCGGGCTTTGGAGATTTATTAATTTTAGTGTTCTCAATAGCTATAAGAACCTCTTCTGCTTGGATTGTTTGATTTAACTCTTGGAGGTCTTCTGGGGACAATTAAGGGAGGGTGATTTTATTCAAGAAAACTTCTTTTGAAATTTCATTAACTTTCCCTGCTGCATATATTTCCTGATAATACTCATACATTATCCTTCTAATGTCTTGAGATAGTGTAAACCTTTTGTCGTCCTTTTGTATACTATCTATATTTTTCTTGCCTTTCTCTGTTCCAATTAATTTGGACAAAAACTTAGCAAACCTACTATCTTAGCATATTATCAGCTATCAAAAAAAGATTGATTCTCAGCATTGTCTTGTGTGATTTAGATTTGCATGAAAAAGTCGTTGTATCTGAATTTTTGAGTCTCCAGATGTCTCGTAAATTTATTAATACAATTTCTTTCATGTAATTAGCAAGAGTCCATGAGCTAGTGACGTATGGGATATACATTCCTACCAGGAGGGGCAAAGTTTCCCAAACCTCAAAATGCCTATAAATACACCCCTCACCACACCCACAATTCAGTTTTACAAACTTTGCCTCCGATGGAGGTGGTGAAGTAAGTTTGTGCTAGATTCTACGTTGATATGCGCTCCGCAGCAAGTTGGAGCCCGGTTTTCCTCTCAGCGTGCAGTGAATGTCAGAGGGATGTGAGGAGAGTATTGCCTATTTGAATGCAGTGATCTCCTTCTACGGGGTCTATTTCATAGGTTCTCTGTTATCGGTCGTAGAGATTCATCTCTTACCTCCCTTTTCAGATCGACGATATACTCTTATATATATATACCATTACCTCTGCTGATTCTCGTTTCAGTACTGGTTTGGCTTTCTACAAACATGTAGATGAGTGTCCTGGGGTAAGTAAATCTTATTTTCTGTGACACTCTAAGCTATGGTTGGGCACTTTGTTTATAAAGTTCTAAATATATGTATTCAAACATTTATTTGCCTTGACTCAGAATGTTCAACTTTCCTTATTTTTCAGACAGTCAGTTTCATATTTGGGATAATGCATTTGAATTAATCATTTTTTCTTACCTTCAAAAATTTGATTCTTTTTTCCCTGTGGGCTGTTAGGCTCGCGGGGGCTGAAAATGCTTCATTTTATTGCGTCATTCTTGGCGCGGACTTTTTTGGCGCAAAAATTATTTTCCGTTTCCGGCGTCATACGTGTCGCCGGAAGTTGCGTCATTTTTTGACGTTATTTTGCGCCAAAAATGTCGGCGTTCCGGATGTAGCGTCATTTTTGGCGCCAAAAAGCATTTAGGCGCCAAATAATGTGGGCGTCTGATTTGGCGCTAAAAAATATGGGCGTCGCTTTTGTCTCCACATTATTTTAGTCTCATTTTTCATTGCTTCTGGTTGCTAGAAGCTTGTTCTTTGGCATTTTTTCCCATTCCTGAAACTGTCATTTAAGGAATTTGATCAATTTTGCTTTATATGTTGTTTTTTCTCTTACATATTGCAAGATGTCTCACGTTGCATCTGAGTCAGAAGATACTACAGGAAAATCGCTGTCTAGTGCTGGATCTACCAAAGCTAAGTGTATCTGCTGTAAACTTTTGGTAGCTATTCCTCCGGCTGTTGTTTGTATTAATTGTCATGACAAACTTGTTAATGCAGATAATATTTCCTTTAGTAAAGTACCATTGTCTGTTGCAGTTCCTTCAACATCTAAGGTGCAGAATGTTCCTGATAACATAAGAGATTTTGTTTCTGAATCCATCAAGAAGGCTATGTCTGTTATTTCTCCTTCTAGTAAACGTAAAAAATCTTTTAAAACTTCTCTCCCTACAGATGAATTTTTAAATGAACATCATCATTCTGATTCTGATGATTCTTCTGGTTCAGAGGATTCTGTCTCAGAGATTGATGCTGATAAATCTTCATATTTATTTAAAATGGAATTTATTCGTTCTTTACTTAAAGAAGTACTAATTGCTTTAGAAATAGAGGATTCTGGTCCTCTTGATACTAATTCTAAACGTTTAGATAAGGTATTTAAATCTCCTGTGGTTATTCCAGAAGTTTTTCCTGTTCCTAATGCTATTTCTGCAGTAATTTCCAAAGAATGGGATAAATTGGGTAATTCATTTACTCCTTCTAAACGTTTTAAGCAATTATATCCTGTACCGTCTGACAGGTTAGAATTTTGGGACAAAATCCCTAAAGTTGATGGGGCTATTTCTACCCTTGCTAAACGTACTACTATTCCTACGTCAGATGGTACTTCGTTTAAAGATCCTTTAGATAGGAAAATTGAATCCTTTCTAAGAAAAGCTTATCTGTGTTCAGGTAATCTTCTTAGACCTGCTATATCATTGGCTGATGTTGCTGCAGCTTCAACTTTTTGGTTGGAAACTTTAGCGCAACAAGTAACAAATCATGATTCTCATGATATTATTATTCTTCTTCAGCATGCTAATAATTTTATTTGTGATGCCATTTTTGATATTATCAGAGTTGATGTCAGGTTTATGTCTCTAGCTATTTTAGCTAGAAGAGCTTTATGGCTTAAGACTTGGAATGCTGATATGGCTTCTAAATCAACTCTACTTTCCATTTCTTTCCAGGGTAACAAATTATTTGGTTCTCAGTTGGATTCTATTATCTCAACTGTTACTGGTGGGAAAGGAACTTTTTTACCACAGGATAAAAAATCTAAAAGTAAAAACAGGGCTAATAATCGTTTTCGTTCCTTTCGTTTCAACAAAGAACAAAAGCCTGATCCTTCATCCTCAGGAGCAGTTTCAGTTTGGAAACCATCTCCAGTCTGGAATAAATCCAAGCCTGCTAGAAAGGCAAAGCCTGCTTCTAAGTCCACATGAAGGTGCGGCCCTCATTCCAGCTCAGCTGGTAGGGGGCAGGTTACGTTTTTTCAAAGAAATTTGGATCAATTCTGTTCACAATCTTTGGATTCAGAACATTGTTTCAGAAGGGTACAGAATTGGTTTCAAGATGAGACCTCCTGCAAAGAGATTTTTTCTTTCCCGTGTCCCAGTAAATCCAGTAAAAGCTCAAGCATTTCTGAATTGTGTTTCAGATCTAGAGTTGGCTGGAGTAATTATGCCAGTTCCAGTTCCGGAACAGGGGATGGGGTTTTATTCAAATCTCTTCATTGTACCAAAGAAGGAGAATTCCTTCAGACCAGTTCTGGATCTAAAAATATTGAATCGTTATGTAAGGATACCAACGTTCAAGATGGTAACTGTAAGGACTATCTTGCCTTTTGTTCAGCAAGGGAATTATATGTCCACAATAGATTTACAGGATGCATATCTGCATATTCCGATTCATCCAGATCATTATCAGTTCCTGAGATTCTCTTTTCTGGACAAGCATTACCAGTTTGTGGCTCTGCCGTTTGGCCTAGCTACAGCTCCAAGAATTTTTACAAAGGTTCTCGGTGCCCTTCTGTCTGTAATCAGAGAACAGGGTATTGTGGTATTTCCTTATTTGGACGATATCTTGGTACTTGCTCAGTCTTTACATTTAGCAGAATTTCATACGAATCGACTTGTGTTGTTTCTTCAAGATCATGGTTGGAGGATCAATTTACCAAAAAGTTCTTTGATTCCTCAGACAAGGGTAACCTTTCTGGGTTTCCAGATAGATTCAGTGTCCATGACTCTGTCTTTAACAGACAAGAGACGTCTAAAATTGATTGCAGCTTGTCGAAACCTTCAGTCACAATCATTCCCTTCGGTAGCCTTATGCATGGAAATTCTAGGTCTTATGACTGCTGCATCGGACGCGATCCCCTTTGCTCGTTTTCACATGCGACCTCTTCAGCTCTGTATGCTGAATCAATGGTGCAAGGATTACACAAAGATATCTCAATTAATATCTTTAAAACCGATTGTTCGACACACTCTATCGTGGTGGACAGATCACCATCGTTTAATTCAGGGGGCTTCTTTTGTGCTTCCGACCTGGACTGTAATTTCAACAGATGCAAGTCTCACAGGTTGGGGAGCTGTGTGGGGATCTCTGACGGCACAAGGAGTTTGGGAATCTCAGGAGGTGAGATTACCGATCAATATTTTGGAATATTTCAGAGCTCTTCAGTTTTGGCCTCTTCTAAAGAGAGAATCGTTCATTTGTTTTCAGACAGACAATGTCACAACTGTGGCATACATCAATCATCAAGGAGGGACTCACAGTCCTCTGGCTATGAAAGAAGTATCTCGAATTTTGGTTTGGGCGGAATCCAGCTCCTGTCTAATCTCTGCGGTTCATATCCCAGGTATAGACAATTGGGAAGCGGATTATCTCAGTCGCCAAACGTTGCATCCGGGCGAATGGTCTCTTCACCCAGAGGTATTTCTTCAGATTGTTCAAATGTGGGAACTTCCAGAAATAGATCTGATGGCGTCTCATCTAAACAAGAAACTTCCCAGGTATCTGTCCAGATCCCGGGATCCTCAGGCGGAGGCAGTGGATGCATTATCACTTCCTTGGAAGTATCATCCTGCCTATATCTTTCCGCCTCTAGTTCTTCTCCCAAGAGTAATCTCCAAGATTCTGAAGGAATGCTTGTTTGTTCTGCTGGTAGCTCCGGCATGGCCTCACAGGTTTTGGTATGCGGATCTTGTCCGGATGGCCTCTTGCCAACCGTGGACTCTTCCGTTAAGACCAGACCTTCTGTCTCAAGGTCCTTTTTTCCATCAGGATCTCAAATCCTTAAATTTAAAGGTATGGAGATTGAACGCTTGATTCTTAGTCAAAGAGGTTTCTCTGACTCTGTGATTAATACTATGTTACAGGCTCGTAAATCTGTATCTAGAGAGATATATTATAGAGTCTGGAAGACTTATATTTCTTGGTGTCTTTCTCATCATTTTTCTTGGCATTCTTTTAGAATACCGAGAATTTTACAGTTTCTTCAGGATGGTTTAGATAAGGGTTTGTCTGCAAGTTCCTTGAAAGGACAAATCTCTGCTCTTTCTGTTCTTTTTCACAGGAAGATTGCTATTCTTCCTGATATTCATTGTTTTGTACAAGCTTTGGTTCGTATAAAACCTGTCATTAAGTCAATTTCTCCTCCTTGGAGTTTGAATTTGGTTCTGGGGGCTCTTCAAGCTCCTCCGTTTGAACCTATGCATTCATTGGACATTAAATTACTTTCTTGGAAAGTTTTGTTCCTTTTGGCCATCTCTTCTGCCAGAAGAGTTTCTGAATTATCTGCTCTTTCTTGTGAGTCTCCTTTTCTGATTTTTCATCAGGATAAGGCGGTGTTGCGAACTTCTTTTGAATTTTTACCTAAAGTTGTGAATTCCAACAACATTAGTAGAGAAATTGTGGTTCCTTCATTATGTCCTAATCCTAAGAATTCTAAGGAGAAATAGTTCCATTCTTTGGATGTTGTTAGAGCTTTGAAATATTATGTTGAAGCTACTAAATCTTTCCGAAAGACTTCTAGTCTATTTGTTATCTTTTCCGGTTCTAGAAAAGGCCAGAAAGCTTCTGCCATTTCTCTGGCATCTTGGTTGAAATCTTTAATTCATCTTGCCTATGTTGAGTCGGGTAAAACTCCGCCTCAGAGGATTACAGCTCATTCTACTAGGTCAGTTTCTACTTCCTGGGCGTTTAGGAATGAAGCTTCGGTTGATCAGATTTGCAAAGCAGCAACTTGGTCCTCTTTGCATACTTTTACTAAATTCTACCATTTTGATGTATTTTCTTCTTCTGAAGCAGTTTTTGGTAGAAAAGTACTTCAGGCAGCGGTTTCAGTTTGAATCTTCTGCTTATGTTTTTCATTAAACTTTATTTTGGGTGTGGATTATTTTCAGCAGGAATTGGCTGTCTTTATTTTATCCCTCCCTCTCTAGTGACTTTTGTGTGGAAAGATCCACATCTTGGGTAGTCATTATCCCATACGTCACTAGCTCATGGACTCTTGCTAATTACATGAAAGAAAACATAATTTATGTAAGAACTTACCTGATAAATTCATTTCTTTCATATTAGCAAGAGTCCATGAGGCCCGCCCTTTTTTTGTGGTCGTTATGATTTTTGTATAAAGCACAATTATTCCAATTCCTTATTTTATATGCTTTCGCACTTTTTTATCACCCCACTTCTTGGCTATTCGTTAAACTGAATTGTGGGTGTGGTGAGGGGTGTATTTATAGGCATTTTGAGGTTTGGGAAACTTTGCCCCTCCTGGTAGGAATGTATATCCCATACGTCACTAGCTCATGGACTCTTGCTAATATGAAAGAAATGAATTTATCAGGTAAGTTCTTACATAAATTATGTTTTTTGAAAAATTTCCATTCTCTGCTTTTGTTAGGGGAAGTGCTTCCTATCCTTATCCTATCAATTTGGGGACATGTTGTCATGTTGAAATCTCCTGCAATTATTAAGTTCTTGTTTATATGTGGAAAGAGTTTAATATATAGATTGTCCCAAAAATCTGGGTCTAAGTCATTTGGACCATACACATTACAGATGACATATGTTATACCATTACACTCTAATTCAAGTATAATATATCTGCCCCCTTTATCTAGCTCTTGTGATAGAATGGTGTATAGTAACGTTTTAGAGAAAAGGAAGGCAACGCCTCTCTTGCGTCTCAGACAAGGGGTAACTACTACTTCTCCCACCCATTTGCATTTCAGTTTGGGTATTTCTTTATCATTAAGGTGGGTTTCCTGTAAGCATACCACGTCTGGTTTGGCTTGCTTAAGTTGTTTTAAGATAATTACAGGAATAAACCCCTTCTTAAGCATAACAGGATATATGTTATATCCTATTATAAATAATATTGTCTGTACCTCCTGTTTCAAGTTAGTTTATATCCCCAAGTTTCTTAATGTAGTCTTTAGCTTACTGTGGATTATTTAATATAAAACTTTCGCGATTTGCATTTAACTGTATTTCCGCAGGGTATATAAGTCTTGCCTGAATGCCCTTTTTAAATAAAATTGAACAGTGTGGGGCCATCTCTCCTTTTTAGAGATGTTTCTAGGGAGAAATCCTGAAATAGCAAGATTTTATCTTGACCCAGCATTACTGGATTAGATTTCCTATATTGTCTCATGATCTAAATGTTATCTTGGAAGCTTAAATATTTAACATTACTGGTCTTGGTCTAGAAGTGCCATCAGAATTGTTCCTAATTGTACCTAGTCTTTGTGCTCTTTTTACTACAGGTGGCTTATCTGATATTTGAAGGCCTAATATTTGAGGTAGATCAATTGAGGAAAATTTCACTAGATCCTGATGCTGGATGGATAATTATTATTACTATTTTTTTATTATTAGTTATTTGTAGAGCACCAACAGATTCCGCAGCGCTATAAACAAATGCGGAGTACAACAAAACAATTATAGGGATCAAATGGGTAGAGGGCCCTGCCAAGAGTTGCAATGTTGTAGTCAGCTCTTAAGAAGGTGATCTACAAACAGCTGGACTCTTAGGCTTACATGCTAAGGGGGTTCAGGGGATTGCAATCGAGGAGAGGAACTGGTATAAAGAAAGGTTAGCGTAGGTTGTATGCATCCCTGAACAGTAGAGTCTTTAGGGAGCACTTGAAGCTTTTAAAACTAGAAGAGAGTTTTGTGGAGCGAGGCAGAGAGTTCCACAAGATGAGAGCCAGTCTGGAGAAGTCCTGTAAACGGGAGTGTGATGAGGTGACAAAAGAGGAGGAGAGTAGGAGGTCATGAGCAGAATGAAGGGGACGTGAGGGAGAGTATCTGGAGACAATGTCTGAGATATAGGGGGGAGCAGTGCAGTTGAGGGCTTTGTATGTCAGAATGAGAATTTTGTGTTTGATCCTAGAGGCAAGAGGAAGCCAGTGAAGGGATTGGCAGAGAGGTGCAGCAGATGAAGAGCGACGTGTAAGGAAGATGAGTCTGGCAGAGGCACTCATTATGGATTGTAAAGGAGCTAGGCGGCAGGTGGGGAGACCAGAGAGGACAGAGTTGCAGTAATCGAGGCGGGAAAGAATGAGAGAGTGGATTCAAATCTTAGTTGTGTCTTGTGTAAGGAAGTGTCTAATTTTAGAGATGCTTTTAAGGTGAAAGCGGCAGGCTTTAGCCAATGACTGAATGTGAGGAGTGAAAGAAAGATCTGAGTCAAATGTGACCCCAATACATAGGGTGTGCGGGGTAGGGGTAATGATGGAGTTGTCGACAGTTATAGAGTGATTGGGGGTGGAGAGTTTAGAAGAAGGGGGGAAAATAAGGAGCTCAGTTTTGGAGAGATTTAGCTTGAGGTAGTGAGAGGACATCCAGTTAGAGATGTGAGAAAGACAGTTAGTGACACGGGTTAGCAAGGAAGGAGATAGGTCTGGTGCAGAGAAGTAGATTTGGGTGTTGTCGGCATACAAATGATATTGTAAACCATGGGACTTTATTAGGGAATCTAGTGATGATGTGTAGATTGAGAAGAGAAGGGGACCGAGGACAGAGCCTTGCGGTACACCGACAGAAAGTGGTGACGGGGCAGAGGAGGCCTACAATTTTCACATTTCTGCGAGAACGATCTTTTAAATCCTCCAGCCTCAGTTGTAGTGTTCTAATCAAATCCCCTTGGTTTTTTGAAATTGCCTCTTGTGTACCCAACTTGCCTTACTTCCTCGGTGAGGCCTCAGAGTTAATTTTTAAGTATATTGAACTGAGACAAAATCAGGTCTGCAATCTGATCAGGCTTTGTTGATCTGTATTTGTAAGAACTGGTACTTGTGTGTCTATACTGCTTTCAAATGTCAATATTCTTAGCTTTTCTCTCCCTTTGTTTCGGCCTGCATAGCTGGCAATTTAGAAATTTATTGTAAATGCTACAGCAGGCTACACAAAAGAAAAAAGAAGAAAAAAAGGAACAAAGCGGGCTGATAGTTGGAAAAGTGATCAGCAATATTTGTAACAGCAGCTATGAATAAACCATACAAAGCCTTAGGCAAATGGTCAGTTTTAAATCTCAGTTCCTGAAACAAAAAAGCAAAGAACAAGAAGAGCTCTTGTATAGTTTAAGGGTCAGTCAGTGAAACTCCTCCTCACAATTTTAAATCCCTTTATTAACTTAGAGTCAGGGGTCCTTTTAATTCTGTGGGGGAGAAGGGCCAAGGATGAAAATAGATCTTTATAGTGTCCAGTTATGTAGTCTGTTTACCCCCCCCCAACTGTTTTGTTAGGTTATTTTCATTTTCAATCCACCTATTATATGTTATAGGGAGTCACACTTTACATCCAAAGTATTCAGGTTATATATTCCTTAAAGCTAGATCATACCCAAGACAATTGTAATCCAGCTAGTAACATCCACAATAAGTGATAAAAAACAAGTGTATATTTTATACTTTCAGTCAGGAGCACTGTCCCTGGATAGACACTGTACTTCGGTAGTATCCACTGCTACAGGGAGATTTGTGTGCGTCCGGGTTTGCTGGTAGCCGTATAAGTTCAGCTGAGGCAGAAACTTGGTGAATACATCTTCACAGAAACATTACACCTGCCATAAGGGGACCATGCAAAACGGAAAGCACTCTTGGGCGTTCACTGCCTTCTCACATGGCAGTATTTCTGTCAGCCCACAAGGATCCATGCGTCACCACTGCCCCTGAGACTGTATAGCCGGGTCTCTCACCCTCCGTCTACAGTCGCGGGCCATACCAACCGTCAGTTGTGTAGGGTTCCCTACGTGACTCACTGCATTTCGGTCTGTTTGTACACCTTCTAGTAGGTGAATATTCCCAGGAGAATCCCTGTACTGCCAGCGGGGTTCAGGCCTTGGCGACAAGGCCACGCTCCTATGCTCCTGACTTTCGGCTCACCTGTGCTGTCCTCCAAGCTAGGATTCACACTTCCCAGCAATGGAGCCTTAGGCATGGAGGGCTGAGGTGGCTCGATTTGCGTCCTAAACCATGGGACGATGTGCTCGCGCTTCTCTGCGAGGCACCTCCCCAAACGGAAGTCCACCACATGTGTTGCTCTTACCTTCATTTTCTTGTTTTCAGATTCAGACACCAGAAAACTCAGACCTTCCTGCTACACTGTCAGAAGTTATAGCAGCTGTGCTCTCTTCATCACAGGTGCCATCAGTAAGAGCAGCATAGGTGTTTTAAAGGCAGAGGATTAGGAGTATGCCTATGTTCTACTGGTTTTACCCTTCCTGAGCCATCTGTTTTCCATCTCCCTTTTCTTTGTCTCTGGGGTAGAGCAGTAACTTCCTTGAGAGGCTGCTTGTAGCAAACAGACATGTTATTTATTTTACTGAATATGAGAAAAGAGTCACTGCAAACACGGTAATCTTGCATCAAGGTAAAGGGTTTATTTCATCCACTTAAACATGAGCAGACAAACACCTGACATGTTTCGCATGGGTACTCCCACGCTTCATCAGAGGTGATGATTTATGTGTTATTTATTTTATGTTTAAGATAAGCTATTGCTTTCTATAAAAGAGAGAACCTCCAGAATACTGCACAATCAAACAGGGAAAGGCATCCATTGCACTGAATCTGAGACATTTTTTAAATAAATATAAATAAATATATACATACATACATATACTCTATCAATGTAATGTATAAAAGATTTAACTTCCTGTCTGATTAACTCTAATTATTTCTGAATAACTCCTGAAATAGCTCTTGCACTTAATGCTATCCTTATTTATATGAGATCTTTCTTTATGGAGGATCATTTGCAGAGCTAATAAACTTCCTTTTAAATAGACCTCAGAAAGTTAGGGTGGGGGTTTCACGTAATTGCCTACCAATAGAAAACACTCAATTGTTTTCAAAATTATTCTGTATTCCTATGAATAATAATTAGTGTTCCATTAAAATATGTTTTCTTTCTAACTACCATGTATACTTTACACAAATGTATAAAAAGGTTTGAACTTATTAAAAAGTCAAATGCCAATCCAAGGGGCATGATGCTTCTGTATTCCTAGAATAACATCCTAAAAAATAAGTAAATAAAAGCTGTTAAGATATATATAGTAGTTTTGTTTTGCCTTATTAATACAAAGAGTTTAAATTGTATGCCCCTTTATGTACCTTTTAACAATTATTATAAAATTAAATTACATAAGAAAAAGTTGATTTAAATAGTACCCTCTAATAATATATTGAGCAGATTAACTAGTTCTTTGCTCTCTATACTTTATGTTAAATATGTATTAAATTGAAAAAAGGCAAACAATCTTGGTCAAAGATCACACACATGTACCCAACTCTGCTGCTAAGAAATACCAAAATGAAAAGAGAAACAGGAAAAGAGTAATACCATAACCCTATAAGCTGTGGAATTATTTTCCTTCAATTGAAGTTTGCTGGATTAGTGAATAGACAATTTGCTCATTTCATTATTTGATCAAAAGCATCAAGTTGGTTTGAGTTTTACCCAAACCAGAGCTCCTCAGGTTAATTGAATACAGTCTAAGACCCACGGTAGATTAGCTACAAGATTCATGGATGCATACAATCTACACTAACCTTTCCTAATACCAGTTCCTTTCCTCCATTGCTATCCCCTGAACCCCCTTAGCATGTAAGCCTAAGAGTCCAGCTGTTTGTAGATCACCTTATTAAGAGCTGACTACAACAGTGCAACTCTTGGCAGGGCCCTCTACCCATTTGATCCCTGTAATTGTTTTGTTGTACTCCCCCTTTGTTTATAGCGCTGCGGAATCTGTTGGCACTCTAGAAATAACCGATAATAATAATAATAATAATAATAATAATACAAGATAAATCATTCATTTTGAGATATTCAACCTTCTTCTGAGTAATTATGTAAACGTTTATAATGCAGCTCTAATAGCCTTTTTTGTGTTTATATAGTGACTGGAATGGCTGGCACAGCACACATCGACGGAGAACATATAGTGGTTTCTGTTCCTGAGGCCGTCTTAGTTTCTGATGTGATTACAGATGATGAAATAACTTTAGAACATGATTTATCAGATGAAGTTGTACAAGGACCTGACATCATCACAGAGGCGGATGTTGTTACCGAAAATGTTATCATTCCTGAGTCTGTATTAGAAACTGACATCACAATTGAAGAGGCTTTGAATGATAGCCACCATGTTTTAGAATCTGATATTATTACAGAAACTGTATCGGTTTCTGACCAAGTGTTTGTGGCAGATCTTATAACATGCCCAGATGGACAGCTGGAGCAGGTGGTCCAGGACTCTTTATCAAGACATCACTCACCCACTATGATTTCAGAGGAGGTCCTGGTAGCTAGTTGTGATTCAGATGCTATTATCCAATCTTCAGGTATTCAACCAACAGGGTCCACAGTTACTATTAAAGCAGAAGATGATGATGAAGAAGAAGAAGCAAAAAGCACATCAGAGGACTACCTTATGATATCATGTAAGTCCACTGTAACATTGAATGGTACTTAAAATAAGACATTTTTTTTCAGACACTAGCCTAAAACTATGGAGGTATATTTGTAAAGTAGTATATTAGAGTATTGGTTCCTACAAAATTGGTTTAATGTGATGGTAGTTGTACCGCAACAAATTAGAATGAACATTTTAGTACTTTCTTTAATAAAAAAAAAACTGCACTGTAAAACAAAACATTGAGTTATTTTGCATTTGCCCCCAAAATATAATAAGGATAAGATATTGTCAGTCATAATTTGTTAGTGACAATGCAATTTATTAACAAACTGGACCATTAATTAAAATTATGGTGATAATTCAGTGATTAACAAACACCTACTATATGAGAATAATGCAACAAATGTGATTTATACAATTCTCACTATACAGTCATGCCAAAAAGAAAGTACACCCTCTTTGAATTCTATGGTTTTACGTATCAGGACATAATAACAATAATCTGGTTCTTAGCAGGTCTTAAAATTAGGTAAATTCAACCTCAGATGAACAGCAACACATGAGATATTACACTGTGTCATGATGTATTTAACAAAAATAAAGCCAAAATGGAGAAGCCATGTGTGGAAAAAATAAGTACACCCTTACTGCTTCCATAGGAATTAAGAGGCTAAGTAGCAGCCAGGTGCTGCTAATAAAATACCCTTGATTAATTGATCATCAGCAAGTGTGACCACCTCTATAAAAGCCACATTTATAGCAGTTTGCTGGTCTGGAGCATTCAGGTGTGTGTTAACACAATGCCAAGGAGGAACGACATCAGCAATGATCTTAGAGAAGCAATTGTTGCTGCCCGTCAATCTGGGAAGTGTTATAAGGCTATTTCCAAATAATTTAAAGTCTGTCATTCTACATTCAAAAAGATTATTCACAAGTGAAAAACATTCAAGACAGTTTCCAATCTTCCCAGGAGTGGACATCCCAGCCAATTCACCCCAAGGTCAGAAATTAAAAATAAAACCAAGAGTTACATCTCCGACTCTAGAGGCCTCAGTTAGCATGTTAAAGTTCATGATAGTACAATGAGAAAAAGACTGAAAAAGTATGGTTTGTATGTAAGGGTTGCCAAGAGAAAGCCCCTTCTCTCTAAAAAGAACATGGCAGTACGGCTTAGGTTTGCAAAGTTGCATCTGAACAAACCACAAGACTTCTGGAACAATGTCCTTTGGACAGACGAGACTAAAGTGGAGATGTTTGGCCATAATGTTCAGCGCCACTTTTAGCAAAAACCAAAAACCTCATACCAACTGTCAAGCACGGTGGTGGAGGGCTGATGGGGTGATGATTTGGGCTTGTTTTGCAGCCACAGGATCTAGGCACCTTGCAGTCTCATTGAATCGACCACAAAAGTATTCTGTAATCAAATGGGAGGCCATCTGTCCAACAACTAAAGCTTGGCAGAAATTGGGTCATGCAACAGGACGATAATCTCAAGCACACCAGCAAATCTACAACAGAAAGGCTGAAAAAGAAAAGAATCAATGTGTTGCAATGGCCCAGTCAAAGTCCAGACCTCAACTCAATTGAAATGCTGTGTCCCTTAAAGGGACGCTGAACCCAAATTTTTTCTTTCATAATTCAGATAGAGCATGAAATTTCAAGCAACTTTCTAATTTCCTCCTATTATCAAATTTTCTTCATTCTCTTGGTATCTTTATTTGAAATGCAAGAATGTAAGTTTAGATGCCGGCCCATTTTTGATGAACAACCTGGGTTGTCCTTGATGATTGGTGGATAAATTCATCCACCAATAAAAAAAATGCTGTCCAGAGTCTGAACCAAAAAAAAATCTTAGATGCCTTCTTTTTCAAATAAAGATAGCAAGAGAACAAACAAAAATTGATAATAGGAGTAAATTAGAAAGTTGCTTAAAATTGCATGCTCTATCTGAATCACAAAATAAAAATTTTGGGTTCAGTGTCACTTTAAGAGAACTGTGCATAAATGAATGCCCACAAATCTCAATGAAATGAAGCAACGTTATAAAGAGTGAGACTGATAAAGTAATACAGAAAATTAGGGTTGCACCGATACCATTTTTTTTAAGACCGAGTACAAGTACCAATACTTTTTTCAAATACTCACCGATACCAATTACCGATACTTATGTCATATGACAGTTTACCAAGCACAATACAGACTGATTTAAGATAGCTTCTTTATAATTATGAACTGTAACTCAAAAGACATTTTGAAATAATAAAACAGTTTTATGTGCTTGTTGTAACAAAGTTCACAGAACATGTTTATAAATAAAAATATATTAATAATAACAATAAATAACAGCTGCAGCTGCTGGGGCTGGAAAGCTACAATTTAAAGGGGTGATTACTGGATGCAATTGGGTTGTAGGGTGCCTATATATCATCTATCTGACATTTGTATTTAATACAAAGTAATATGATTTAATTCTGAAAAAAACATTGGGGAAGGAGTGTCCCAGTAATCCCCTTTGAAAAAAATGGGGCATTTGCATTCTACTGACTCAACGGAAAATAGGACTGGTCTTCATATTTTTCCAGGGCTGCTTTTTATTCCCAGTATGTACAGTATGTTTTGAGCACAATTGTTCAAGATGAGAACTAGCAGTATAACAGGCAATCTAGCAATTAGAATAATTTTTCAAAAGTTAGTGGCAAGTTCTTATTAAGGAACAGAAGCATCTTTGCATGTTCAGCTAGAAGTCTGTTTCTGCTATTAGTAAGGACATTTGATGCAAGGCTGAACAGTCTTTCACTTTTCACACTACTGCATGGGGCAGAAAGATATTTTTGGGCCATTTTAGCCAGAGCTGGAAATTTCAGTTTATTAACTGCCCAGTATTTTAGTGGTTTGTCTAAATGAGGTACAGTGATCTCTCCCATGTAGTCTTTCAGCTGTATAGTAACAGCTTTTGGAGCACTGCTCTCAAACGTACAATAATACAAATAACAGCAATTTGTATTAACAGAACAGAAGTGAACAATTTTTAGTTAAGTCTTCACTCCACCTTAAAATGAAATGGGAACATGCAGTTTGAAAAACGCCACAAGATGGCGTATAGGTAGGAAGTGGAGGTATCGGTTTAAAGGGACAGTACACTGTAAAATTGTTTTTCCATTAATGTATTTTAAATGACTTGTTATACCACCTGCAGAGTATAAAATATTTGAGAAATTGCATTTTCGGGTTTATTTGTGTATAGGAAGTAGCTGGTTTTGTGATTTGAAACCACAGCCTATTACAAGGGGTTGAACATAAGGTATTATCAGATCTCATTATGTTATAACTTTATGTACACACACTTGCTTCCATATCTTATAATTGTCTGGAAAACCAAAGCAAAAATACATAGAGAGAACAATCGACAATTATCATTTTATTACTTAACTATCCTGCATCCCACTGAGAGTGTAACTTCTGCTGACTGTGTTTACTTAGGCTTGTCAATAGCATATACTCCAGTATCAAAACTTTCAGTATAGGTTGGGAAACTACAAGCTAAATCAGATATTTCAAATGCTGAAATAGGAGTAAAGGAGCCACTTGCAACCAATTTAATACACTCTAGCAGGTAAAAAAAAATCATTGGGAATAATTTAAATTATTATTAATTTAAAGGGGAGATTTTTTTGGGTGAACTATCCCTTTACGTATCAGTGCATTTGCATAAGTACAAATACTTGTTATGGGCACCGATACCGATATTAGTATCGGTATTGGTGCAACCCTACCGAAAATGATTACTTGAAGTTATTGCTGCTAAAGGTGGTTCTACAAGCTATGGAATTATAAGGTATACTTAGTTTTTCACACATGGCTTCTCCATTTTGGCTTTATTTTTGTTAAATAAATAAGGACACAGTGTAATATGTTGTGTGTTGTTGTTCATCTAAGGTTGTATTTACCTAATTTTAAGACCTGCTAAGGACCAGATGATTGTTATTATGTCCTTATACGTAATACCATAGAATTCAAAGAGAGTGTACTTTGTTTTTTGCATGACTGTAATTGTTAGAAACTAATTTCCTAATAAGATATAATACAACAATAACTATCTGTTAGTCTAATATAGCTTAAATTATTTAAAGTGACGTATAGGGAAACTATCTGCAACCATTATTATAAAAATAAGCAAAACAATAAATGTACAAGAGCCTGTGTGAAGTAGTTTGGAAATCAATGTAAAATTTTTTTTAAAATAAAATTAAATTGTAATACAAAAGTTGGATTCATAAAATGTAGCTTTTTCAAGTAAATGTGTTATTCTGATAAGAAGCAGATGCACAGTTGTAGAAAATTATTCACTACTTCCAGATATGCTGGAACAAAGAAAAATGGTTGTTGCCATATCGGTTCCACAGAGAATGTTAATAAACCAACAAAATCAAGTTGGGTTTTTTTATTCCATAAGCTTTCAAGATCTCACAGGTCTCTTCATCAGATCTACATCTGAAGAAGATACTTTTGAGGTATTGAAAGCTTATGGAATAAGAAAAACCTTGATTTTGTTGATCCATTAAAAGGTATCACCATCTATGAAAGGAACAAAGGAAATAAAATAATCTATTTATATTATATTGTTGTAATAGTCCTGTGTAGACTTATGTATAAAATAATGTTTCAGTGATAGAAAGAGATATACTTAGTACATAAGATGTTGCAGGTTTTTGGAGTCATTTTATGTTAACCCTCTGGGCTAGGTGTAATTCCGCCATTTTGTCTGTCAGAAATGTTAGCCTTCCTCTCCTCCCCATTGTATTTCGTGCACCCTTATTATAATGTTATGAGCCACAATAACAAAAAATAATAATTTTCTTATGACCAATGAATGTCCATAACTAAGCTGTTTTTATGCTACACAAATATAACTACCAAAATTATATTCCCAGGTCAAAATCTGGTACGTGGTGCTCTTATCTAGGGTATATGCGCAGAAGAAGAAAATTATTCTTCTGAAGAAAATTTATAGTCTTGAACCACAAACAACATGGACTCCCTATCTCATTATCCCATACTGTAGGTTTAGGCTTTAACCCCCCAAAAAGATTATATGTATATTATTACACCATAAAATTTCTGTTCTTGTTTTTTTCTACCTTAGAATTCTGTGATAAGTACATGCATGTTTTTAATGACATGTTTGACACAGGACATAATTCACCCTCATTTTAAATATCTTGTAAATGTTAATTTTATTTTGTTTCTTTTGTTCTTTTGTACATTGTTTTTAAACTAGGGCTACAAACTCAGGGCCCACATTTTCATTTCAGGCTTGATAGAGCAAGCATTCCTCATCGGAGACAGAGAGAGAGTGAGAATTGACGATATACTAAATCCAGATGTAAGATATATTTTTGAGTCTTTTTTTTTTTAGTACATTACATTGTACCTTCTCAAATGGTCTAAGATAAAATATATTTAAGGCTTTTGTTTATTCAGAAGTGGCAATGGGAAATTAATATTGCAAAATAAGTATGTAATGTATTAGAAGAACATAAATGCATACCATATGTTTCACAAAACTCCCAGCCTTTAAAAACTATTCATTGTGAAATAATAGAGGTCTCTGTCCATTTATAGACACCATTGTTTCGGTATATTTGACATTGTGGGTACCCTGCCTTTGAGTTTATATGTTATATGGGGCTTGTAGTAAATTGTCCACAGGACATGTCATGTGATATGCTTTTTCTGTTTTATAGTGACTTCAGAAATTTATATTTATAGCATAAGAAATTGTCATGATCTGTTTAAATGATATACCTATTAGATATACAGTAGATTTATAGGTTTTAACCCCTTAAGGACCAGCGACAAACCCTGTATGTCGTTGGCCTTTTTTTGGGACTTGATTGTTTTATAGCGCGGTCCTGCCACCAGCGTTGAGACTGCTCTATTCCACAAAGCCTGCTGGAGGAGTGCATTAATAGCGTGTTCTTGCTAGACTTGTGCTATTATGTCCTGAAAAAACCCTTAACGACCAGTGACATACAGGGTACATTGTGGTCATTAAGGGGTTAAAAAATATTAAAACTACTTTGATGCTTTGCAAGACTACTGAGGATATCTACCCCCTTGTATGAGGAGGAATAATCTCATATGGCTATAATGCATACATTACTCAGTTTTTAAAATCATTATGGTCAAAATTCAATGTCTTTTTAACATTCTGCTATAAATTTGGGAGTTGTATATCTCCTGACAATAGAATCTTGAAATTGTATATACATATAATGCCATATCAATGTTTTTTTTTGCAATATGTTGCTAATGATTTTCAAAAGATAATTAATTTTAAGCCGTTGATTCTTTTTCTTTCTTTCTTTCTTTCTTTCTTTCTTTCTTTCTTTCTTTCTTTCTTTCATTTTAATTTAGTTTATTACATCTTTTTTTCCTGGAAGAATGTTTCATATCTGAGAGAGAATCATCAAGACCAAACAATATTATTTGGATATGACATTGCTTTTTGTTAACCACTTGTGCTAAATTAGGGTATTAATAAATGTCTACTATAAAAGGATATACATAAGGAGTATGCCAATACAGTATAAGTGGACAGAGAATTATTCTCATGGGAGTTTATAATCTACAGAAGATGATTAGATGTTGGAGAAAAGGCGAGGGGAAAGGTTGATGGCGAGTTGTCTAATTACCAGGCTGGAGGCATTCAAGAAGGTGATTGTGTATTTTGATGAAATATGAGCCAAACATCCAATTTATGTGTCAATGATGTAGTTATTAAAGGCTGGATTACGAGGTGATCTGTAGCTTGTGCTCCCACTCGCGCATTAACCCTGCTAGATGCAGGCTTTTTGTGCGCGTATTACAAGTTGAAGTAAAAAGTTTTTGCTCGCACACTAACAGATGCGTTCAAAAAGCTGAACTTTGAATATTGTGACCACGTTTACGTATTTCCCATAGACTTCAATGGAGAGTGAAAAGTGGAAAAAATGTAGCACTCTTACTCACTCGCAAACCTGCTCACATTTTCTCAAGTGCGCTTACCCGACATGAAAATTCCAATGTTCTATATATTCAAAGATACATATATATATATATATATATATATATATACGTTGATTGGAGTAGCCGTGTTAGTCCAGAGATTTAGATATCAAAATAACAAGAGTATTGCCATGAGCAATGATACTTTTTTATTGGACTAACTATACATTTATAAGATGACAAGCTTTTCGGAAGAGTCTCTGAAGCAATACTGTCCAATTTGATGGAATTTACAGATTATATCTTAAAACACAGGCTAAAAAGACAAAGTGTTACAGAGGTCTGAATGCAGGGGGAGGAGGGGGTGTCATAAAAATCATGATGGGGTTTAGGAGACAGGCAGATAGTGTCAGTAAAAGTTAACAGGCAGGGGAAATATATGGTTATACGCAAAGCATATACTGACATAAAGTTATATATCAACATAGAATCAATATGAATAAAGATGGGAAATTAGGTATACAGGGGAATATAAAATAGTCAAAGAAGGAGAAAGGAAAGAAAGTAAAAAAGGGGAATAATAATAATGACAAAAGTGTGGACATAGACTTACCTGCATATCTATGGATAGAGAGTGTGGAATATACAATGTAATTGACTACAGTATATGAAAGTACATTACAAATTTAGTCCAAAATTTAGAAAGTTGAAGTGTATTATCATTTTCATTTCAAAGGTTTTTCTTTCCATGGTGTTTTTGAAGTTGCCTCTGAGAATCTTGATTTTGAGGTTTTACTGACACTATCTGCCTGTCTATTAAACCCCCATCATGATTTTTACAGCACCCCCCCCCCCCTGCATTCAGACCTCTGTAACACTTTCTGTCTTTTTAGCCTGTGTTTTAAGATATAATCTGTAAATTCCATCAAATTGGTCAGTATTGCTTCAGACTTGAAAAAGGAAGACATTCTTCCGAAAGCTTGTCATCTTATAAATGTATAGTTAGTCCAATTAAAAAGTATCATTGCTCAATGATTGATATATATATATATATATATCCTGCCTATTACGGTCAGTCCAGCACCGAAATACCAGGAAATTCCTCTCTGAACAAGGAACACAGCAACCCCAGACGATCATTTCAGCCTTCATTGGGCTTTGTCAGTGAGGTGTAGCCATATTCCTCTAAGCACTTTGAGCAAGGAGTCCACGTCTGGTTGCCACTTTTTCCCATAGGGAGACTAAATACACACAGAGAGAAGTGCACTCACAGGAACGAACAACCAGCTCAATACCATTGTTAGCCTGTTCTATGGCGATTTTCCACCTGGGTGCAGCTTCTTTTTCGGCCAGTAATGCTTTTCACAGAGCAGAACTTTCCTGTAGTATCTCATTCTGATCCTGCCTATTACGGTCAGTCCAGCGCCGAAATACCAGGCAATTTCTCTCTGAACAAGGAACATAGCAACCCCAGACGAAGTGCTGTAAGGCACGAAACATGTTGGACAATTGATATGTTTTGTTACTGGCTCCACTTGCTGTGATATAGCTACTTTGCTGACTTTTGCACAAGTTGTTTTAATGCATATTAAATAAAAGTTACTTTTTACTTGTGACTTCTTATCCATTTGGAGCTGGATCCTTTCACCTCAGTGATTTTTTTTTATAACACCTAAGACCTTAAATCTTTGAATCCTTATAACTGTTTTCTGCAACTTATTTGTCTTGTGTAATAGTTAACCAGAGCTCTGAGGTTGCGGTATCCCTATGCGCATTAAATTCAATTGCGCTCAGGCAAACGTGTTTACTTTCAACTTCTGATGCACGCAAAGAGCCACAACAAACTCTCTTTTTTGCTTACAAGCAACAGTTAGAGCGCCACTTGTAATTTAGAGATAAGGATGTGAGCGGTATATGCTTTTTATACAAAGCAGCATTTTTTTTTCTGGTAAAATATTTTTATTAATCCAAACAAAAGCTCAGTTGGTAACAAACAGCTTCATAACTTATGCTACAGGAAGCTGTGCACTCAAGGTGCAACCTCTTTTATTTCACTTGTGCCTTTAACAGAGGAGATGTATTTCAGACTTTTCCATCAAAAGGGCAATGCAACCCTGAAACACTACATAAATCTCATTTGACCTCTAGATTTGTTTACCCAATTCCTGAAAACTGTTTCAGCCTGTATAGGCCTTGTTAGAGAAGGTGCATGATTTTGAGCAAGGCAAAGTAAACAAGGGATATGCATCTTATTTCCATCATGCTTTGTGAGGGAAATCCACTAGGGGCATTAGTTTACAAAATAAAAGGAAAAGGTCCACACAGGCTAGAGTCTCATTTAGCCTTCTTGTGCACTTCATAGAGCAAAGCTAAAACAAGCTGTAATAAGAGGCAACATCATATAGCTTTTCAGATATGTTTGTTTCTAATGAATTGTTTCTCTCTTGTCTTATAGTTATTAACCGGCCATGGTTAGAGCACAGTCTTTTCTATTGTTTGTTTCATTCATTAAAGGGACAGTCAACACCAGAATTTTTGTTGTTTAAAAAGAAAGATAATCCCTTTATTACCCATTCCCCAGTTTTGCATAACCAACACAGTTATAATAATACACATTTTACCTCTGTAATTATCTTGTATCTAAGCTTCTGCTGACTGCCCCCTTATTTCAGTTCTTTTGACAGACATGCAGTTTAGCCAATCAGTGCTCACTCCTAGGTCACTTTACGTGGATGAGCTCAATGTTATCTATATGAAACATGTGAACTAATGCCCTCTAGTGGTCAACATGCTTTCAGATTAGAGGCAGTCTTCAAGGTCTAAGAAATTAGCATATGAACCTCCTAGTTTTAGCTTTCAACTAAGAATACCAAGAGAACAAAGCAAAATTGGTAATAAAAGTAAATTGGGAAGTTGCTTAAAATTGCATGCCCTATTTAAAACATGAAAGTTTTTTTTGGACTTGAATGTCCCTTTAATATGGTCAACAAGGTCATTCAGAAACTGTTGTCTTGCACACAGTCTGTGTTGGGTGTTTCATTTCCATGACAAAATGGGTTATTTGATAACCTCAAAATAAGATATGTTGTGTCAAATGTAACAGCTTTCTGATATAGTATGCCAAGCATGATTATTGTTGATGCAATGCTTTTCAATGTAAGTTAGTATATTGGTCTAGATGCATTAAGAGCTGTGGTGTCTCTCCAGTGTTGTTAATTTAGTCAATTAGCTCTGTAGGATAACAGAAGAACCACATTTTTTTTCTTACTTAACAATTCTTTGTGAATTTAGGTAATTCGGTACGGTTTGTAAATGAAAATGTGGTGTCACACAAGAAGGATAAACATGTGGCAAACCATTTTGATTATTTTATTATAAACACTGTATCCTGCAACTATTAGATATACAGTAATCAGAACTATGTATTTTTCAGAAATGCACATTTTGTAAGTTATGAAATGTTTTGTCATTTAGTAGATGATGTTGGAGAGAAATTGGAACATATTGGAAATACCCCACTAAAGATTAGTGCAGAAGTCTCTCATGATGATGTATCTAAAGAAGATGGATTTGGCTCAGAAGTAATTAAAGTTTACATATTCAAAGCAGAAGCAGAGAATGATGTGGAAATAGGTAAGTGGATGACCATGAGGAAATTAGGTTTTAGAGTTTGAAACACATTGGATTTATTTCACTGGGCACTAATATTTATTGCTATGGATTGTATTATAACTGAATGTATTATGTTTCCTTTGTAAGCCTTGATAGTTATGAATTGTAATACTGAAAAATATGGGAGATGGATATTACATGCACACACACTGTACTTGTACTAAAGGCATAGTACATTTTTGTTGTTACATTTTTCTAGAACAGATGCATTTCCAGTGCAAGTTTGCTATGTATACTTTACATTTAAACTAAATTATTTATATGCAGTCCTATCCAGGAGCGCAGCAAATGTAATGGCTCAGTTTTGTTTTATTTTGCTCTCTTATGTTAACAGACAAACTGACAGACTGATGAGCAGTACTGAAGTAGTTTCCTTTTATAGTTCCTTTACCAATAAAGGGATACAAAACCCAAACATTTTCTTTTGTGATTCGGACATATAATTTGAAAACAAAAGTTTCCAATTTACTTCTATTATCAAATTAGCTTTGTTCCCATGACATTCTTTGTTGAAGAGATACATAGGTAGTTGTCTGAAGTACTACATGGCAGGAAATAGGAGAGTATAAGAGATTTTCTGACTCTATTAAAAATCTCTTACTTTAAAATAGGAAAAATAGAATCTTAATTGGATTTGTATTACTTTTTTTGTATGTATTTTCTTCATAAATGGAAAGAGTCCACAGCTGCATTCATCACTTTTGATAAATTCAGAGCCTGGCCACCAAGAGGAGGCAAAGACACCCCAGCCAAAGGCTTAAATACTCCTCCCATTTCCCTCATCCCCCAGTCATTCTTTGCCTTTAATCCCAGGAGGTTGGCAGAGAAGTGTCAGAAGTTTTCGGTAGTCTCTTATGGAGGGTAGTACTCTTTGGCATTGGACTGGAGTTTTAAGTAGTCCTGTCAGCCTCTCAGTGAGAGCATGGGTGAAAGTTAGAGTCCGGAGATGCAGGAAGAGTCTTTCTGCGAAATCATCCCAACTCATATTAACAGCTCCACAATCAATCAGCGTTGACGAGTTTAGCTGCCTGCTTTTTTCTCTCAAGTCCATGGCAGAAGCGATGCTACTATCTGTCACACTTGAAGGGCCTTGTTCCTGTTCCACGGCGTAGATTACGGTAAGATTGTTTCATTTTACTTTCATCATGGATGTATTGTAATGTCAACTGTTTATTCAAGAGGGGCTACAATCTTTCGGGGATAACTTTAACATAGGGTCTCAGTGAGGCTCCTTTTTGTATCTAGGAATCAAGGGTTAATATCTCCTGAGGGGGGTTATTAAACAGGGGGGTTTATAATCATGTTTGTTATGTGATTCTGTCTGCTACTGTGTAGTGTTGCTTCGGCTCATGGCTATTTTGGAACATAACGGCCTATGTCTAGTGACGCAGCCTTTCCGTTCGGCCACACTTTTGCAGGGACTGCACGGTTTACCTTGTGACTCCATTTCCGTTTTCCTGACCTTGTGGCGACTGAGAAATCCTGGTCCACTGGTGTCTGGTTCTCTGGAGGCGGCAGTGTCCCTGTTATGGAGGATTCTTGGAGACAGATGTCTCTGATTCAGACTCTACTCCTTGAGAAGAATATGAATTGGCCCGGGTGATACATGCCCATCAGTTATGTTCCGAATGCTGTTTTAGAATGCTCTGTTCCTCGGGATCTGTCTCTGGGGATTCTATTTCTCACGAGACGAGTTCCCTACCATCAACTCTTACTATGTATGCAGGTAACCCAAATGCTACTTATCCTTTCTAGGGAGTGTGGCCTGTTCCCACCGGAGGTTACGACACGGTTCCGCATGGCCATATCTTTAGCCCTGGCGCATCTGCAACCCCCGGGAGTGTGCTTACGATATTTTCAGTGTTTCATTAACTGGGGCTCGTCAGGCGTGGGATCGCCTGGTACAGTTCAACCTTCCGGGGGAGCGACTGCCCCTGAGGCCTCAGGGGGTCAACCTTTGGGGCCGGTGTTTCCTTTTGTCCCGGTGGAGGTATGTTGCGCCTTTCGTTATAGACTGGTGCACCTTCATGTCCTACTAAGGCACGTTTTTGGCGTTTGCTAGAGGATCCCACTCTTAATGGGTCGGGGGATTCTCAATCTTACTCTTTGACTGGCTTGCATACATAGACATAAGGGGATGAAGTAATCTTCTTATAGTCTTTGTTATTTGTGTATCCTTCTCCAGTTTTGAGCTTGGAAGTCTCAGACCCCTGTTGGGCTGGTCCTGCGGGTCTGTCCGTTCTTCCTGGGCGATAACCTACGGGTTGCCTTATCTTTTATTTTCATCCGGTGAGGATGATTTTTAATTGGTTTAAAGCTCATGTTGTTGTGTGATGTTTCCTTCAGGAACTTTCCTCTCTGGAATTGATAATCGCGATTTTGTGGTTGCACTGTTTACAAAAGTCTGTCTGACTGTTCTTTATCCCTCTATCATCGGGGGAGACTATGTGGCCTTGACAGTGGTGGGGCCCTTGGTTTCAGGCTGGTCCTGACTGGGTACAAATCCTTCTCGGCTAGATTTGGAGTTTTGTCGGTAACGACCCGAAAAACTAACGCCGGCTTTTTTCTGGCCGCACCATAAAAATAACTCTGGTATTGAGAGTCCACATAAAGGCTGCGTTAGGCTCCAAAAAAGGAGCGTAGAGCATTTTTAACGCAGCTTCAACTCTCGAGTTGCTTACGCAAGCGGCCAGCCTCAAAAACGTGCACGTGCACGATTCTCCCATAGGAAACAATGGGGCTGTTTGAGCTGAAAAAAAACCTAACACCTGCAAAAAAGCCGCGTTCAGCTCCTAACGCAGCCCCATTGTTTGCTATGCGGTAACCCTTCCTACGTCTGCACCTAACACTCTAACATGTACCCCGAGTCTAAACACCCCTAACCTTACACTTATTAACCCCTAATCTGCCGCCCCCGCTATCGCTGACCCCTGTATATTATTATTAACCCCTAATCTGCCGCTCCGTAAACCGCCGCTACTTACATTATCCCTATGTACCCCTAATCTGCTACCCTAACATCGCCGACCCCTATATTATATTTATTAACCCCTAATCTGCCCCCCACAACGTCGCCTCCACCTGCTTACACTTATTAACCCCTAATCTGCCGACCGGACCTGAGCGCTACTATAATAAAGTTATTAACCCCTAATCCGCCTCACTAACCCTATAATAAATAGTATTAACCCCTAATCTGCCCTCCCTAACATCGCCGACACCTAACTTCAATTATTAACCCCTAATCTGCCGACCGGAGCTCACCGCTATTCTAATAAATGTATTAACCCCTAAAGCTAAGTCTAACCCTAACACTAACACCCCCCTAAGTTAAATATAATTGACATCTAATGAAATTAATTAACTCTTATTAAATAAATTATTCCTATTTAAAGATAAATACTTACCTGTAAAATAAATCCTAATATAGCTACAATATAAATTATAATTATATTATAGCTATTTTAGGATTTATATTTATTTTACAGGTAACTTTGTATTTATTTTAACCAGGTACAATAGCTATTAAATAGTTAAGAACTATTTAATAGCTACCGAGTTAAAATAATTACAAATTTACCTGTAAAATAAATCCTAACCTAAGTTACAATTAAACCTAACACTACACTATCAATAAATTAATTAAATAAACTACCTACAGTTACCTACAATTAACCTAACACTACACTATCAATAAATTAATTAAATACAATTCCTACAAATAAATACAATTAAATAAACTAGCTAAAGTACAAAAAATAAAAAAGAACTAAGTTACAAAAAATAAAAAAATATTTACAAACATAAGAAAAATATTACAACAATTTTAAACTAATTACACCTACTCTAAGCCCCCTAATAAAATAACAAAGACCCCCAAAATAACAAAATGCCCTACCCTATTCTAAATTACTACATTTCAAAGCTCTTTCACCTTACCAGCCCTGAACAGGGCCCTTTGCGGGGCATGCCCCAAGAAATTCAGCTCTTTTGCCTGTAAAAAAAACATACAATACCCCCCCCCAACATTACAACCCACCACCCACATACCCCTAATCTAACCCAAACCCCCCTTAAATAAACCTAACACTAAGCCCCTGAAGATCTTCCTACCTTGTCTTCACCCTACCAGGTTCACCGATCCGTCCTGAAGAGCTCCTCCGATGTCCTAATCCAAGCCCAAGCGGGGGGCTGAAGAGGTCCATGATCCGGCTGAAGTCTTCATCCAAGCGGGAGCTGAAGAGGTCCATGATCCGGCTGAAGTCTTCATCCAAGCAGGAGCTGAAGAGGTCCATGATCCGGATGAAGTCTTCTATCAACGGCATCTTCAATCTTCTTTCTTCCGGATCCATCTTGCAGACCTCCGACGCGGAACATCCTCTTCTCCCGACGCCTACTAGCCGAATGACGGTTCCTTTAAGGGACGTCATCCAAGATGGCGTCCCTCGAATTCCGATTGGCTGATAGGATTCTATCAGCCTATCGGAATTAAGGTAGGAATATTCTGATTGGCTGATGAAATCAGCCAATCAGAATCAAGTTCAATCTGATTGGCTGATTCGATCAGCCAATCAGATTGAGCTTGCATTCTATTGGCTGTTCCGATCAGCCAATAGAATGCGAGCTCAATCTGATTGGCTGATTCGATCAGCCAATCGGATTGATCTTGATTCTGATTGGCTGATTCCATCAGCCAATCAGAATATTCCTACCTTAATTCCGATTGGCTGATAGAATCCTATCAGCCAATCGGAATTCGAGGGACGCCATCTTGGATGACGTCCCTTAAAGGAACCGTCATTCGGCTAGTAGGCGTCGGGAGAAGAGGATGTTCCGCGTCGGAGGTCTGCAAGATGGATCCGGAAGAAAGAAGATTGAAGATGCCGTTGATAGAAGACTTCATCCGGATCATGGACCTCTTCAGCTCCTGCTTGGATGAAGACTTCAGCCGGATCATGGACCTCTTCAGCTCCCGCTTGGATGAAGACTTCAGCCGGATCATGGACCTCTTCAGCCCCCCGCTTGGGCTTGGATTAGGACATCGGAGGAGCTCTTCAGGACGGATCGGTGAACCTGGTAGGGTGAAGACAAGGTAGGAAGATCTTCAGGGGCTTAGTGTTAGGTTTATTTAAGGGGGGTTTGGGTTAGATTAGGGGTATGTGGGTGGTGGGTTGTAATGTTGGGGGGGGGGTATTGTATGTTTTTTTTTACAGGCAAAAGAGCTGAATTTCTTGGGGCATGCCCCGCAAAGGGCCCTGTTCAGGGCTGGTAAGGTAAAAGAGCTTTGAAATGTAGTAATTTAGAATAGGGTAGGGCATTTTGTTATTTTGGGGGTCTTTGTTATTTTATTAGGGGGCTTAGAGTAGGTGTAATTAGTTTAAAATTGTTGTAATATTTTTCTTATGTTTGTAAATATTTTTTTATTTTTTGTAACTTAGTTCTTTTTTATTTTTTGTACTTTAGCTAGTTTATTTAATTGTATTTATTTGTAGGAATTGTATTTCATTAATTTATTGATAGTGTAGTGTTAGGTTAATTGTAGGTAATTGTAGGTAGTTTATTTAATTAATTTATTGATAGTGTAGTGTTAGGTTTAATTGTAACTTGGGTTAGGATTTATTTTACAGGTAAATTTGTAATTATTTTAACTATTTTAGCTATTAAATAGTTCTTAACTATTTAATAGCTATTGTACCTGGTTAAAATAAATACAAAGTTACCTGTAAAATAAATATTAATCCTAAAATAGCTACAATATAATTATAATTTATATTGTAGCTATATTAGGGTTTATTTTACAGGTAAGTATTTAGCTTTAAATAGGAATAATTTATTTAATAAGAGTTAATTAATTTCGTCAGATTTAAATTATATTTAATTTAGGGGGGTGTTAGTGTTAGGGTTAGACTTAGCTTTAGGGGTTAATACATTTATTAGAATAGCGGTGAGCTCCGGTCAGCAGATTAGGGGTTAATAATTGAAGTTAGGTGTCGGCGATGTTAGGAAGGGCAGATTAGGGGTTAATACTATTTATTATAGGGTTAGTGAGGCGGATTAGGGGTTAATAACTTTATTATAGTAGCGGTGCGGTCCGCTCGGCAGATTAGGGGTTAATAAGTGTAGGCAGGTGGAGGCGACGTTGAGGGGGGCAGATTAGGGGTTAATAAATATAATATAGGGGTCGGCGGTGTTAGGGGCAGCAGATTAGGGGTACATAGCTATAATGTAGGTGGCGGCGTTTTGCGGTCGGCAGATTAGGGGTTAATTATTGTAGGTAGCTGGCGGCGACGTTGTGGGGGGCAGATTAGGGGTTAATAAATGTAATACAGGGGTCGGCGGTGTTAGGGGCAGCAGATTAGGGGTACATAAGTATAACGTAGGTGGCGGTCGGCAGATTAGGGGTTAAAAAAATTATTCGAGTGTCGGCGATGTGGGGGGACCTCAGTTTAGGGGTACATAGGTAGTTTATGGGTGTTAGTGTACTTTAGAGCACAGTAGTTAAGAGCTTTATGAACCGGCATTAGCCCAGAAAGCTCTTAACTACTGACTTTTTTCCTGCGGCTGGAGTTTTGTCGTTAGATGTCTAACGCTCACTTCAGAAACGACTCTAAATACCGGAGTTAGAAAGATCCCATTGAAAAGATAGGATACGCAATTTACGTAAGGGGATCTGCGGTATGGAAAAGTCGCGGCTGAAAAGTGAGCGTTAGACCCTATTTTGAGTGACTCCAAATACCGGCGGTAGCCTAAAACCAGCGTTAGGAGCCTCTAACGCTGGTTTTCACGGCTAACGCCAAACTCCAAATCTAGGTCTCTGTCTTTGAGGCCTAGTTCAGACATGTTGCACCTTTTTATGTCCGGTTGGTCAGTTGAGGGCGCCTAGTGATCACAATATGATTTGTGTGATTGTCTTGTTTTATTTTACAAGCCTCAACTAGCATCCTGAAAGGACTTGAGGGTCCGTAGTTGCTTAGGGACATGGGGGATTGGTTCAGTCCTCATTCGCCTTTCAATCTAGTGGGCTGGTACTCCATTGAGATCCGCGGCAACTTGCTCAGTCGTTTCCAAATTTTTTGGGTTGGGTGTTCCTTCCCGATATGGGTTGGAGGCTTGGAGGATTTAGGTCCTTCATACCGCCGTTCTTACGGTTTTGCCTTTTCATGGTCTCTTTGGAAGTGTCCTTTTAGGACTTGTTCCTTTTAGAGGTTCTCTTCCTTTGTGTCAAGACTTTCTAGACTTTGTCTGCTTTTTCTGGCGGCTTTGGCCGCTTAATTAGGAAGTGAAGGCCGTGAGGCTCTGTCTTCCTTCAGGAGTTAGTTGTTTCTATATCAGGGGCGATGAGAGGTATTGTCTCTTTTTCCAAGCTTTTGATTAGGTGATGTTTTCTGCTGGGGCTCGGGATACTTTGCATTCTTCTCCCTTGGGTGTGGTCCTGTGGAACGTTAATCGGAAGGATTATGGAGACTAGCCTTTCTTTCTACTCTCTTTCGGGTGACTTTGTTCTCGTTTTCATTTCCCTTAGTGCTGCCCTTGGGGCCTTTGGGTTCTAGAGAAATTGCGTGACTTTGTTGCGGCCTAGTACCTTGCTGGGGGGGGTGTGGACCTCCGGCTAAGGGTGTTTTCTTTCCTTTGGGCAAGGAATTACGAGTGAGTCCTGTACCCGTTCTCCGGGTTGCCTGGTTCTCCTCCCCTGTGAGGTCTGATTGCTTCAGACGGGGTATCTTGTGTTCCCTGAGGGTGACGTTCGTTCTAGGATGATTCTGGGTCCCGGGTCCGGAGTTCTTGTCTTGGATGTCTGGAGACTTGTGATCCAGTGGACTGGTTCGGGATGACCCAGTTTTTTTCAGGGACCCTATGTTGCAACATAGGGGCTAGCTCATTTGGCTTGCAAGCAGGTAGGCCAGAGTTCTCTTCCACTTTCGGGTACTGGTTATACTCTTTAAGGCCTGACTTGTTCTTCGGACGGAGTGTGCTCCTCTATGGGGAGTTTTTTCTCTCTGTTGGGTCAACAGTGGTGTCTGGATGATTTTTCATTCGGTCCGTGTTTTGATCATACTATGGCTTCTTGTCTTGTGGACATGTACGCTGTTCTTATCTGTGCCCTTCCCTTTGGGGGGGATAGTTTATCTTCCTTATGAGTTGGGGTTTCCTCTCTCTGGAGGGTCTTTGTCCTGCCCTGTGTGTAGGAGGTTGGATCAGGTGGCTTATTTCTGTAAGGGGCAGCATCTGCTGCTCTGTGAGCTCTGTTCCACCTGTTAGAAATTGATCTCTCTACATAGAGACTGTCTAAGAGAGTTGTGACAGATCTTCCTATGGATCTATTGCACTTTTCTCTGTTCCAGGTCCTAGGGGGTTATCCTTGAGAGTGCCTTATTTTGGTGGAGCGGATTGGGTTGGCACCCGAGCTCTGTTGGGGTGGGGAAGTCTTTTCATTCCATGGGGGCTTGTGGTTGGGGTCTTTCTGTCCCCCTGTCTATCAGACATGTCTGTCGCTTGAGCAGGTCGGGTGTTGGAGCAAGATCTGGATCTGTTGCTCTGCTATTTCGTCCTTGAAGCTTTTGAGGTACAGTAAGCCATTTTGAGGTTTCTCCACATTCAGGATTCGTGGGAAGGACTGGCGGCTCTTAGATAGCCTGCGACGTTATCCGCTGGTTAGTGCAATCTGAAGGAGCCTATCTTCTGCTGCTTTCTACTTGCCCTGCAAGTATTTAAGTTTCAGAGTAATTTTTAGATGACTGCAGCATGCAGTGTTTTTGCTTCAGGTGTTGTTCGTCAGACCTATCTGAGCTTGCTGCATGAGGTTTCGTTCTGAATATTTCGGTATTCTGAGATACCTTTTTGCGACTTGGGGACCTTCGTCTTCAGTTGCTTTCTAGAGTGCGGTTGCACTGTGTAAGGGGTAGATTCTCTCTCTGATTCAGACTCCCGGCCTTATCCCGTGTTTTCTGTATTTCTGGTGTCTGGGCGTTGTTTCTATGAGACTGGTTGGGTCTCTGTTAGCCTGACCTAGGTTTCTCGGGTTTTTGCTCGGTGTGTTTTATTTAGGACAAGTTGTGCCCTTTTTAGTTTTTTTTTTTTTTTCTGGAGTTCCTTATGCTAGCTGGAAGCTAGCTCAGCATACTAATGCACTGTGGCTACTCTGCACTGTAGCAAACCGAGGGTTGCAAGTTCGATCCCCGGCGAGGTCTACTCAGCCTTTCCTCCTTTCGAGGTTGATAAAATGAGCCGTCCCTTAAGGGGGATTAGCCGCGCTTTATATGTACAATCATGTTTTCTCTGTGCCTTTTCTTCTGTGTGGAAGAATACGGTAGTTTGTTCCCTTTCTTTAGTAAGGGGTGTGTTGTTTGGAGACCGACTGCTGGGCGACGGTGTCTCTTGGAGGCTGTTGACTCAGTCTAGTTCCTGCGGTCTCTAGCAAGGCTGTGGACTATCAGCGGGTCAGTTTCCAGGGGCCTTTTCTTTTTTTCCAACGTTGTTCTCGGTTTCGGACAAAGCAGGATTTTGTTAGGTAGGGGTTTTCAGGCCTGGTGCCCTCAGAATGGGCCGCCTCTTGTACCCTCCCGATTTTTGCATTCAGTGTCCTCTATAGCTTGGGTATAGTTTTCCCAAAAGTAATGAATGCAGCTGTGGACTCTTTCCATTTATGAAGAAAAACTTAAATTTTGCTTACCTGATCATTTTCTTTTCTTCAGATGGAAAGAGTCTACAGCTCCCCGCCCGTATTTTTTCTGTGGGGCGTCTGCTATTTTTGTTCTTCTAGCACCTTTCACCCTGATATTTCCTCTACTGTTCCTTGTTCCTCGGCAGAATGACTGGGTGATGAGGGAAGTGGGAGGAGTATTTAAGCCTTAGGCTGGGGTGTCTTTGCCTCCTCCTGGTGGCCATGTTCTGAATTTCCCAAAAGTAATGAATGCAGCTGTGGACTCTTTCCATCTGAAGAAAAGAAAATTATCAGGTAAGCATAATTTAAGTTTTTTTATGTTGATGGATTTTAACAGTTTACTGCTTCTGTTTACTGAAGGTGGTACAGAAATTGTAACAGAGAGTGACTTTCACAACGGACACACCGTCACTGGTATAATTGAACCAAGTAGCCTTGGCCGGATGCCGCGAGAGAAGATGCTTTATATGGCTGTTAAGGATCCCTCTCAAGAAGATGAAAATATTGGTAAAAAGAAAGCAAATGTATTTGTTGCAGTTGCTATTTATGGTGATAATGTGTTTGAAACTTTATGGGTTATGGAACTGAATTTAATCTTCTTTGTAGGTTGTGCTGAAATGGCAGATGAAGTTTACATGGAAGTGATAGTAGGAGAGGAGGAAGCGGCTTCTCTTCCGGATGCACAAGCTGAAGATTCCAATGCAAACAAAACATATGTGCCTGTGGCTTGGGCAGCTGCTTATGGTAATTAATTTAGCAGATATGTTTAAAGGGACAGTAAATACCTTGTAATTTATATTTTTGACAGCTTTACAAAACATTAACGTATAAGCAGAATTGAAACCGCATTAGAACAGATTAACACATTAGCAAATTTGGGACCGATATGTGGCAGGGTTAAACTTATGGAGACTGCCATTTGCTCTTTCAGTTTTCACTAATGGAAAATCTCTAATTTCTTCTACAAGATACGACGAGTCCACCGATTTCATCCTTGTGGGATATTATCCTCCTGCTAACAGGAAGTGGCAAAGGGCACAACAGCAGAGCTGTATATATATATCTCCTCCCTTCCCTCCACATCATTCTCTTTGCCTGTGTTTAGTACTAGGAAGAGGTAAAGTGAGGTGTTAGTTTTAGTTTCTTCAATCAAGAAGTTTTTTATTTTAAATGGTACCGGTGAGTACTATTTTCTTCAGGGAAGATATGAAAGAAGATTTCTGCCCTGAGGTTGATGATCTTAGCGGATGTAACTAAGATCCATGTTGGTTCCCACAGAGCTTCTGAAGGTAGTACAAGAGAAATCTTCAGTGTGGAGAACGGTTTCATGCTACAAGCAGTATTGAGGTATGTTCAGTCCTTTATTTCTGAGGAGACTTGGTATATCAGAACTGGCTGACATTTTTTCCCTGCAAGGTAAGGGGTAAGCAGTAGACCTGTAAACAAAGAATATTACTGAAAATCCTGTGTGTATTTTTTATTGACATAGTATTGGGCTTAATGCAGCAAAGGGCTTATTGCAGCATATATCAGAGACACTGGGAAAGGCAGCTTAACGTTTTTTTTATTTGGAAAGATAACAAATAATTATATGGCTATTTAGTGAGGTTGTATTTAGGGGACCACATGGCTTATTGCTAAACCGCTTCCCATGCGGTTGTACCGGCTAATGCGAACGTCGTCCATGATAGGCAGGGGCCTATTTTCGCATGCTCAGACGCGTAGTTTACTCTGGCTGAGAAGGCAGCAGGCATTAGCCCCAGTTGGGTCTAAACTGATGTTCTGTTAACTGGATCGTTGTCGAGTCATTTCTCCAACATTGGTGTGTCCGGTCCACGGCGTCATCCTTACTTGAGGGAATATCTCTTCCCCAACAGGAAATGGCAAAGAGTCCCAGCAAAGCTGGCCATATAGTCCCTCCTAGGCTCCGCCCACCCCAGTCATTCTCTTTGCCGTTGCACAGGCAACATCTCCACGGAGATGGTTAAGAGTATGTGGTGTTTAGTTGTAGTTTTTTTATTCTACTATCAAGAGTTTGTTATTTTAAAATAGTGCTGGTATGTACTATTTACTCTGAAACAGAAAAAGATGAAGATTTCTGTTTGTGAGAGGAAGATGATTTTAGCAGACAGTAACTAAAATCAATTGCTGTTTCCACATAGGACTGTTGAGATGAAGTAACTTCAGTTGGGGGAAACAGTTAGCAGACTTTTCTGCTTAAGGTATGACTAGCCATATTTCTAACAAGACTGTGGTGTAATGCTGGAAGGCTGTCATTTCCCCTCATGGGGACCGGTAAGCCATTTTCTTAGTCTCAAACAGAATAAAGGGCTTAATATGGGCTATAAAACTGGTAGACACTTTTATGGGCTAAATTGATTGCTTTATTTGAACATTTTATACATGTTTATGCTGATAATTCACACTTATAAACTTGGGGAACGTTTTTTAACGTCAGGCACTATGTTAGACACCTTTTCCAGTCAGGAAGGGCCTTCCCAGTTGTAGGCTGAGCCTCATTTTCGCGCCATTACTGCGCAGTTGTTTTTGAGAGCAAGACATGCAGATGCATGTGTGAGGACCTGAAAGTAGTTGGAAAAGTTCCTAGAAGGCGTCATTTGGTATCGTATTCCCCTCTGGGCTTGGTAAAGTCACAGCAAAGGCTGTAGCTGGGACTGTATAGGGGTTAAATCTGTAACCGGCTCCGGTTTCGTTATTTTAAGGGTTAAAGCTCTGAAAATTGGTGTGCAATACTTTTAATGCTTTAAGACACTGTGGTGAAAGTTTGGTAAATTTTTAACAATTCCTTCATATTTTTTCACATATTCAGTAATAAAGTGTGCTCTGTTTAAAATTTAAAGAGACAGTAACGGTTTTGTTCTAAAACGGTTTTTGTGCTTTATTGACAAGTTTAAGCCTGTTTAACATGTCTGTGCCCTCAGATAAGCTATGTTCTATATGTATGAAAGTCAATGTGTCTCCCCCTTCAAAATTGTGTGATAATTGTGCCATAGCGTCCAAACAATGTAAGGACAGTACTGTCATAGATAATGAAGTTGCCCAAGATGATTCATCAGATAAAGGGAGTAGACATGGTTCTACATCATCTCCTTCTTGTCTATACCAGTTTTGCCCACGCAGGAGGCCCCTAGTACTTCTAGCGCGCCAATGCTTATTACCATGCAACAATTGACGGCTGTAATGGATAACTCCATAGCAAATATTTTATCCAAAATGCCTGCATATCAGAGAAAGCGTGATTGCTCTGTTTTAAACACTGAAGAGCAGGAGGGCGCTGATGATAATTGTTCTGTCATACCCTCACACCAATCTGAAGGGGCCATGAGGGAGGTTTTGTCAGATGAGGAAATTTCAGATTCAGGAAAAATTTCTCAACAGGCAGAACCTGATGTTGTGACATTTAAATTTAAATTAGAGCACCTCCGCGCACTGCTTAAGGAGGTGTTATCTACTCTGGATGATTGTGACAACTTGGTCATTCCAGAAAAATTATTCAAGATGGACAAGTTCCTAGAGGTTCTGGTGCACCCCGACGCTTTTCCTATACCCAAGCGGGTGGCGGACATAGTGAATAAGGAGTGGGAGAAGCCCGGCATACCTTTTGTTCCCCCTCCTATACAGGGAGTGCAGAATTATTAGGCAAGTTGTATTTTTGAGGATTAATTTTATTATTGAACAACAACCATGTTCTCAATGAACCCAAAAAACTCATTAATATCAAAGCTGAATAGTTTTGGAAGTAGTTTTTAGTTTGTTTTTAGTTATAGCTATTTTAGGGGGATATCTGTGTGTGCAGGTGACTATTACTGTGCATAATTATTAGGCAACTTAACAAAAAACAAATATATACCCATTTCAATTATTTATTTTTACCAGTGAAACCAATATAACATCTCAACATTCACAAATATACATTTCTGACATTCAAAAACAAAACAAAAACAAATCAGTGTCCAATATAGCCACCTTTCTTTGCAAGGACACTCAAAAGCCTGCCATCCATGGATTCTGTCAGTGTTTTGATCTGTTCACCATCAACATTGCGTGCAGCAGCAACCACAGCCTCCCAGACACTGTTCAGAGAGGTGTACTGTTTTCCCTACTTGTAAATCTCACATTTGATGATGGACCACAGGTTCTCAATGGGGTTCAGATCAGGTGAACAAGGAGGCCATGTCATTAGATTTTCTTCTTTTATACCCTTTCTTGCCAGCCACGCTGTGGAATACTTGGATGCGTGTGATGGAGCATTGTCCTGCATGAAAATCATGTTTTTCTTGAAGGATGCAGACTTCTTCCTGTACCACTGCTTGAAGAAGGTGTCTTCCAGAAACTGGCAGTAGGACTGGGAGTTGAGTTTGACTCCATCCTCAACCCGAAAAGGCCCCACAAGCTCATCTTTGATGATACCAGCCCAAACCAGTACTCCACCTCCACCTTGCTGGCGTCTGAGTCGAACTGGAGCTCTCTGCCCTTTACCAATCCAGCCACGGGCCTATCCATCTGGCCCATCAAGACTCACTCTCATTTCATCAGTCCATAAAACCTTAGAAAAATCAGTCTTGAGATATTTCTTGGCCCAGTCTTGACGTTTCAGCTTGTGTGTCTTGTTCAGTGGTGGTCGTCTTTCAGCCTTTCTTACCTTGGCCATGTCTCTGAGTATTGCACACCTTGTGCTTTTGGGCACTCCAGTGATGTTGCAGCTCTGAAATATGACCAAACTGGTGGCAAGTGGCATCTTGGCAGCTGCACGCTTGACTTTTCTCAGTTCATGGGCAATTATTTTAAGCGTGTGGTTTTTCCACACGCTTCTTGCGACCCTGTTGACTATTTTAAATGAAACGCTTGATTGTTCGATGATCACGCTTCAGAAGCTTTGCAATTTTAAGAGTGCTGCATCCTTCTGCAAGATATCTCACTATTTTTGACTTTTCTGAGCCTGTCAAGTCCTTCTTTTGATCCATTTTGCCAAAGGAAAGGAAGTTGCCTAATAATTATGCACACCTGATATAGGGTGTTGATGTCATTAGACCACACCCCTTCTCATTACAGAGATGCACATCACCTAATATGCTTAATTGGTAGTAGGCTTTCGAGCCTATACAGCTTGGAGTAAGACAACATGCATAAAGAGGATGATGTGGTCAAAATACTAATTTGCCTAATAATTATGCACTCCCTGTATTTAAGAAATTATTTCCTATGGTCGACCCCAGAAAGGACTTATGGCAGACAGTCCCTAAGGTCGAGGGGGCAGTTTCTACTCTAAACAAGCGCACTACTATTCCTATCGAGGATAATTGTGCTTTCAAAGATCCTATGGATAAAAAATTGGAGGGTTTGCTTAAAAAGATTTTTGTACAGCAAGGTTACCTTCTACAACCCATTTCGTGCATTGTTCCTGTCACTACAGCAGCGTGGTTCTGGTTCGAGGAACTAGAAAAGTCGCTCAGTAGAGAGACTCCATATGAGGAGGTTATGGACAGAGTTCACGCACTTAAGTTGGCTAACTCCTTTATTTTAGATGCCGCTTTGCAATTAGCTAGATTAGCGGCGAAAAATTCAGGGTTTGCAATTGTGGCGCGCAGAGCGCTTTGGCTAAAGTCTTGGTCAGCGGATGTATCATCCAAGACAAAATTGCTTAACATCCCCTTCAAGGGTAAAACTCTCTTTGGACCAGAATTGAAAGAGATTATCTCAGACATCACTGGGGGAAAGGGCCACGCCCTCCCACAAGATAGGCCTTTCAAGGCCAAGAATAAGTCTAATTTTCGTTCCTTTCTTAATTTCAGGAACGGACCGGCCTCTAATTCTGCATCCTCTAAACAAGAGGGTAATGCCTCACAGTCCAAACCAGCCTGGAAACCGATGCAAGGCTGGAGCAAGGGTAAGCAGGCCAAGAAGCCTGCTACCACTAACAAAACAGCATGAAGGAGTAGCCCCCGATCCGGGACCGGATCTAGTGGGGGGCAGACTCTCTCTCTTTGCTCAGGCTTGGGCAAGAGATGTTCAGGATCCCTGGACGCTAGAAATAGTTTCTCAGGGTTATCTTCTGGAATTCAAGGAACTACCCCCAAGGGGAAGGTTCCACATGTCTCACGTATCCTCAAACCAAATAAAGAGACAGGCGTTCTTACATTGTGTAGAAGACCTGTTAAAGATGGGAGTGATACACCCAGTTCCAATGACAGAACAAGGAATGGGATTTTACTCAAATCTGTTCGTAGTTCCAAAAAAAGAGGGAACCTTCAGACCAATTCTGGATTTAAAGATCCTAAACAAATTTCTCAGGGTACCATCGTTCAAAATGGAAACCATTCGAACGATTCTACCCACTATCCAGGAAGGTCAATTTATGACTACCGTGGATCTAAAGGATGCGTACCTACATATTCCTATCCACAAAGAACATCATCAGTTCCTAAGGTTCGCCTTTCTGGACAAACATTACCAGTTTGTGGCCCTCCCATTCGGATTAGCCACTGCTCCAAGGATTTTCACAAAGGTACTCGGGTCCCTTCTAGCGGTTCTAAGACCAAGGGGCATTGCAGTAGTACCATACTTGGACGACATTCTAATACAAGCGTCGTCTCTTTCAAAAGCAAAGGCTCATACAGACATCGTTCTGGCCTTTCTCAGATCTCACGGATGGAAGGTGAACATAGAAAAAAGTTCTTTCTCTGTCAACAAGAGTTCCCTTCTTGGGAACAATAATAGATTCCTTAGAAATTAGGATTTTTCTGACAGATGTCAGAAAGTCAAAACTTCTAAGCGCTTGTCAAGTTCTTCATTCTGTTCCACGTCCTTCCATAGCTCAGTGCATGAAAGTAGTAGGGTTGATGGTTGCAGCAATGGACATAGTTCCTTTTGCGCGAATTCATCTAAGACCATTACAACTGTGCATGCTGAAACAGTGGAATGGGGACTATACAGACTTGTCTCCAGTGATTCAAGTAGATCAGAAGACCAGAGATTCACTCCGTTGGTGGCTAACCCTGGACCATCTATCCCAGGGAATGAGCTTCCACAGACCAGAGTGGGTCATTGTCACGACCGACGCCAGTCTAGTGGGCTTGGGCGCGGTCTGGGAATCCCTGAAAGCTCAGGGACTATGGTCTTGGGAAGAGTCTCTTCTCCCGATAAACATTCTGGAACTAAGAGCGATATTCAATGCTCTCAGGGCTTGGCGTCAGCTTGCAAAGGCCTGATTCATAAGATTCCAATCAGACAACATGACGACTGTTGCGTATATCAATCATCAGGGGGGAACAAGGAGTTCCCTGGCGATGAAGGAAGTGACCAAAATAATACAATGGGCGGAGGATCACTCCTGCCATCTATCTGCGATCCACATCCCAGGTGTGGAAAACTGGGAAGCGGATTATCTGAGTCGTCAGACATTCCATCCGGGGGAGTGGGAACTCCACCCGGAGATCTTTGCCCAGTTGACTCAATTATGGGGCATTCCAGACATGGATCTGATGGCATCTCGTCAGAACTTCAAGGTTCCTTGCTACGGGTCCAGATCCAGGGATACCAAGGCGACTCTAGTGGATGCACTAGTAGCACCTTGGACCTTCAACCTAGCTTATGTGTTTCCACCGTTTCCTCTCATTCCCAGGCTGGTAGCCAGGATCAAACAGGAGAGGGCCTCAGTGATCTTGAAAGCTCCTGCGTGGCCACGCAGGACTTGGTATGCAGACCTGGTGAATATGTCATCGGTTCCACCATGGAAGCTACCTTTGAGACAGGACCTTCTTGTTCAGGGTCCATTCGAACATCCAAATCTGGTCTCCCTCCAGCTGACGACTTGGAGATTGAACGCTTGATTCTATCAAAGCTTGGGTTTTCAGATTCTGTGATAGATACTCTGGTTCAGGCCAGAAAACCGGTAACTAGAAAGATTTACCATAAAATATGGAAAAGATATATCTGCTGGTGTGAATCCAAGGGATTCCCATGGAATAAGATAAAAATTCCTAAGATTCTTTCCTTTCTGCAAGAAGGTTTGGATAAGGGATTATCTGCGAGTTCTCTAAAGGGACAGATTTCTGCTTTATCTGTCTTACTACACAAAAGACTGGCAGCTGTGCCAGATGTTCAATCTTTTGTTCAGGCTCTGGTTAGGATCAAGCCTGTTTACAGACCTTTGACTCCTCCCTGGAGTTTAAATCTAGTTCTTTCAGTTCTTCAAGGGGTTCCGTTTGAACCTCTACATTCCATAGATATTAAGTTGTTATCTTGGAAAGTTTTGTTTTTGGTTGCTATTTCTTCTGCTAGAAGAGTTTCAGAGTTATCTGCTCTGCAGTGTTCTCCGCCCTATCTGGTGTTCCATGCAGATAAGGTGGTTTTGCGTACTAAGCCTGGTTTTCTTCCAAAGGTTGTTTCTAACAAAAATATTAACCAGGAGATAGTTGTACCTTCTTTGTGTCCGAATCCAGTTTCAAAGAAGGAACGTTTGTTACACAATTTGGACGTAGTCCGTGCTCTAAAATTCTATTTAGAAGCTACAAAAGATTTCAGACAAACATCTTCTCTGTTTGTCGTCTATTCTGGTAAAAGGAGAGGTCAAAAAGCGACTTCTACCTCTCTTTCCTTTTGGCTTAAAAGCATCATCCGATTGACTTACGAGACTGCCGGACGGCAGCCTCCTGAAAGAATCACAGCTCACTCCACTAGGGCTGTGGCTTCCACATGGGCCTTCAAGAACGAGGCTTCTGTTGATCAGATATGTAAGGCAGCGACTTGGTCTTCACTGCACACTTTTGCCAAATTTTACAAATTTGATACTTTTGCTTCTTCGGAGGCTATTTTTGGGAGAAAGGTTTTGCAAGCCGTGGTGCCTTCCGTTTAGGTAACCTGATTTGCTCCCTCCCTTCATCCGTGTCCTAAAGCTTTGGTATTGGTTCCCACAAGTAAGGATGACGCCGTGGACCGGACACACCAATGTTGGAGAAAACAGAATTTATGCTTACCTGATAAATTACTTTCTCCAACGGTGTGTCCGGTCCATGGCCCGCCCTGGTTTTTTAATCAGGTCTGATGAATTATTTTCTCTAACTACAGTCACCACGGTACCATATGGTTTCTCCTATTTTTTCCTCCTGTCCGTCGGTCGAATGACTGGGGTGGGTGGAGCCTAGGAGGGACTATATGGCCAGCTTTGCTGGGACTCTTTGCCATTTCCTGTTGGGGAAGAGATATTCCCTCAAGTAAGGATGACGCTGTGGACCGGACACACCGTTGGAGAAAGTAATTTATCAGGTAAGCATAAATTCTGTTTTTGCAGTACCCTGGGGGTAGGTAGGCGCCACAGGGGTCGTTTTTTCAAATCGAATACATTTTTTGCTATAAATATTTTTTTAGAGGTTAATTTCACCCTTTGCTCTTAGGGTGCAATATTGTATATGTGTAGTTAATTATATAGCGATTTTTAACGTTTTTAGGCAGTTTGGGAAAAAATGTGCGCTTTTTTATCTCTTAAAGGCGCAGTACACGTTTTTCAAAAAAAATTTTAAATCAATAAATAAAGTGTTTTACGACTATTGTGGTTATTACTAGTCTGTTCAACATGTCTGACATTGAGGAAACTCATTGCTCTATGTGTTTGGAAGCCATTGTGGAACCCCCTCTTACATTGTGTACCTCTTGTACTGAAAGGGCCTTACATTGAAAAAAGCATATTTTAGGTAAATAAAGTGTGCCTAAGGATGATTCTCAATCTGAAGAGAATCAGGATATGCCATACAATTCTCCCCAAGTGTCACAACCTTTAACGCTCACACAAGCGACGCCAAGTACCTCTAGTGCGTCTAATTCTTTTACTCTGCAGGAGATGGCTGCAGTTATGTCAACTCCCCTTACAGAGGTATTATTTAAATTACGAGTGTTACAGGGTAAACGCAGTAGGTCAGGTATTAATGTGAATACTGAATCCTCTGATGCTTTATTTGCTTCCGGTGTACCCTCACAGTGCTCTGAGTTGGGGGTCAGGGAATTGCTGTCTGAGGGAGAACTTTCAGACTCAGGAAATGTGTTACCTCAGACAGATTCGGACGTGATGTCCCTTAAATTTAAGCTTGAACACCTCCGCCTGTTGCTTCGGGAGGTTTTAGCGACTCTGGATGATTGTGACCCTATTGTGATACCACCAGAGAAATTGTGTAAGATGGACAAATATCTAGAGGTACCTACTTACACTGATGTTTTTCCGGTTCCTAAAAGAATTTTGGAAATTGTTAAAAAGGAATGGGATTTACCAGGTATACCGTTCTCTCCCCTTCCTAATTTTAAGAAAATGTTTCCCATATTAGACACCATTCAGGACTCTTGGCAAACGGTCCCTAAGGTGGAGGGAGCTATATCTACCCTGGCTAAGCATACAACTATACCTATTGAGGACAGTTGTGCTTTCAAAGACCCTATGGATAAAAAGTTAGAGGGTCTTATAAAGAAATTATTTATTCATCAGGGTTTCCTTTTACAACCTATGGCTTGCATTGTTCCAGTTACTACTGCAGTAGCTTTTTTGGTTTGATGCTCTAGAAGAGTCTCTGAAGGTTGAGACTCCATTAGAAGACATTTTGGATAGAATTAAGGCTCTCAAGCTAGCTAATTCTTTTATTACTGATGCCACTTTTCAAATTGCTAAATTAGCGGCGAAAAATGCAGGATTTGCCATTTTAGCGTGTAGAGTGTTATGGCTCAAATCTTGGTCTGCTGATGTGTCATCAAAATCTAAGCTTTTAGCTATTCCTTTTAAAGGTAAGACCCTATTTGGGCCTGAATTGAAGGAAATAATTTCTGACATTACTGGAGGTAAAGGGCATGCCCTACCTCAGGATAAGTCTGTTAAGATGAGGGGTAAACAAAATCATTTTCGTTCCTTTCGAAAATTTAAAGGAGAACCCTCTGCTTCCTCTTCCTCCACAAAGTAGGAAGGGAATTTTGCTCAACCAGGCTTGGAATAAAGGTAAACAATCCAAGAAGCCCGCTGCTGCTACAAAGACAGCATGAAGGGGCAGCCCCCGATCCAGGACTGGATCTAGTAGGGGGCAGGCTTTCTTTCTTTGCTCAGGCTTGGGCAAGAGATGTTCAGGACCCCTGGGCACTAAATATCGTGACCCACGGGTATCAACTGGAATTCAAGGATTTTCTCCCAAGAGGGAGATTTCATCTTTCACAATTATCTGTAGACCAGATAAAAAGAGAGGCGTTATTACGCTGTGTAAAAACCTCTCTACCATGGGAGTAATTTGTCCCATTCCAAAACTGGAACAGGGGCAGGTGTTTTACTCAAATCTTTTCGTGGTTCCCAAAAAAGAGGGAACTTTCAGACTCATTTTAGATCTCAAGTGTCTAAACAAGTTTCTCAGAGTTCCATCATTCAAGATGGAGACTATACGAACAATCTTACCAATGATCCAGGAGGGTCAATATATGACTACTGTGGACTTGAAGGATGCATACCTTCATATCCCTATTCACAAGGATAATCATCAGTTCCTAAGATTTGCCTTCCTGGACAAACATCGGTTCTTGGCTCTTCCCTTCGGGTTGGCCACAGCACCCAGGATCTTCACAAAGGTTCTAGGGTCCCTTCTGGCGGTTCTCAGACCGCGGGGCATAGCAGTGGCGCCTTATCTGGACGATATTTTGATCCAGGCGTCAACTTTTCATCTGACAAAATCTCACACAGACACAGTGTTGTCTTTCCTGAGAATTCACGGTTGGAAGGTGAAGATAGAAAAGAGTTCGCTAGTTCCACAGACAAGGGTTCCTGTTACAAACTGCTATTTGTAACTGGCCCTTTAAATGGAAAATTGCCCTGCTTCCCTGGATTTTGGAGAAGCCTATTTGCCAGCCTCCTTCCTCATGACTATGGCCCCTGGAAGATTGTGCCCCTGAGAGTATATTAACTTTTATTGGGTGTGTATGGCCCTTTAAGAACCGTCTGGGGACATATTGTGACTTTGGTGAACAATGCCCCTTTAAGACTATGTCCCCAGACCTGTAAAATGACTTGTCCCTGGCTTTCTCCCACTTGGTTCAGTTTCATTGTGTGCCATTAAGAGTTAATTTTGTTCAATTCTAAATACAAGTTTGCTGGGATCAGCTCTAATTAGGTTTATTGATAAACCTTACCATTGTCTAATCAGACTGCTAGTGATAAGGTGGACTGCATTGTTTTATTGTGTGTAACTTGTTATCTGCTGAAGTAATGTTGTGGCCTGTCAAAGGGAGTGTCTCTCTATCTAATATCAAATGTGTGATGGGGGATTTTATGCCTCCCCCTGAGAGTGTCCTGTTTGCATGTAACCTCAATAAAAAGCAGGCTGTGTGCTCCAGCACATCAGACCTATTTTGACCCTCTAACTTGCAGCTTTGACTCATGTTTGTAGGATACAGCTTATATCACTACAGGGATTGCTGACTACGGTGCTGATGATTCTTTGGTGAGCGCTAGGAGCATCCTTTTCTACGGTCCAACTTCCAGCAAGCCTGGAGGCAACCGTAACATTTGGCGGCAGCGGTGGGATAGCGTCCTAGCGCAAGGAGCAGCACCACAACAGCACTGGTATCGTAGGAGAGTTATTGAGGGCAACGCTAGCCACTGCGCAGCGTCCCTACCTACAGCAGCATTGAGCTGACAAGACACTGGTCAGAACCCTGTGAAGAGCACCTCAACCTGATCCGTCGCTATGAGGGCGCTGATTTCGTTCCAGAGGTAAAGAGGCGGCTAGTCCGATATGGTCCAGATACTGGGCAGGAGGTAGTCAGTCGAATCATCCGAAAATTGGCTACTGAGAACGAAGCGGCACGAGCCTTTGAGCGCCAACTGTGGAGTTTGGGGGTATGGACACCTGCTCTTCAGCGAGAAAATGAGTTACAGGGGGCAGAGACAGTTGGTCCTGTCCCCCAGCAGCAGAGGAATATGCAGGGAATTGGGAGCCCAGACTCCATTCCCCAGCGGCAGGCTGAGTTACAGGGGGCAGAGACAGTTGGTCCTGTCCCCCAGCAGCAGAGGAATATGCAGGGAATTGGGAGCCCAGACTCCATTCCCCAGCGGCAGGCTGAGTTACAGGGGGCAGAGACAGTTGGTCCTGTCCCCCAGCAGCAGAGGAATATGCAGGGAATTGTGAGCCCAGACTCCATTCCCCAGCGGCTGGAAGTATGTATAGGAGAGGAGCTTGTTACCCCCTCTCCCCAGCGGCAGCTTAACGCACCAGGGGGAGACAGTAAGCCCCACAACCGTGCAGATGGGACCGTGGTCTCTGCACTTACAGCACAGGGGGTAAAGACAGTTGCTCCTGTCCCCCAGCAGCAGAGTGAATTGCAGGGAATTGGGAGCCCAGACTCCATTCCCCAGCGGCAGGCTGAGTTACAGGGGGCAGAGACAGTTGGTCCTGTCCCCCAGCAGCAGAGGAATATGCAGGGAATTGGGAGCCCAGACTCCATTCCCCAGCGGCTGGAAGTATGTATGGGAGAGGAGCTTGTAACCCCCTCTCCCCAGCGGCAGCTTAACGCACCAGGGGGAGACAGTAAGCCCCACAACCGTGCAGATGGGACCGTGGTCTCTGCACTTACAGCACAGGGGGCAGAGACAGTTGCTCCTGTCCCCCATCAGCAGAGTGAGATGCAGTCTATTAGGAGCCCAGTCTCCATTCTCCAGCTAACTCCTAGCTTGGGCCCAGGGTTAACAGTGGAGATGTTAACCCCCACTGACCCCCACGTTCCCTTTGCCACCGGGCAGGACTATGCCTCAATGCCCCCAGCAGAAGAGCTGACATTAGGACAGATCGCTGCTGGCCTCTGCCCTACAGACCCCCTTGTTACAGGGCTGGCCTGCAAACCCCTCACCCCAGCAGAAGAGCTGGCATCAGGACAGAGCGCTGCTGGCCTCTGCCCTACAGACCCCCTTGTTACAGGACTGGCCTGCAAACCCCTCACCCCAGCAGAAGCGCTGGCACCAGGGCAGAGTGCCGCTGGCCTCTGCCCCCCAAGTACCACCAGCTATTTGCCCAGCTGCGCCAGGAAGGCCGAGGATGCTACACTTTCATCCTACAACCTGGAACCTACAGGCCAGTACTACTTATTGTGGGGGGCTACTTTGCTGCTAATGTTTATTTGTGGGTGGGTTACGAGACTAACTTAGGCACTGACCGACAGAAGGTCAGGTGCCTGGTTAGTCTCCCTCCAAAAAGGGAGATATGTTACAAACTGCTATTTGTAACTGGCCCTTTAAATGGAAAATTGCCCTGCTTCCCTGGATTTTGGAGAAGCCTATTTGCCAGCCTCCTTCCTCATGACTATGGCCCCTGGAAGATTGTGCCCCTGAGAGTATATTAACTTTTATTGGGTGTGTATGGCCCTTTAAGAACCGTCTGGGGACATATTGTGACTTTGGTGAACAATGCCCCTTTAAGACTATGTCCCCAGACCTGTGAAATGACTTGTCCCTGGCTTTCTCCCACTTGGTTCAGTTTCATTTTGTGCCATTAAGAGTTAATTTTGTTCAATTCTAAATACAAGTTTGCTGGGATCAGCTCTAATTAGGTTTATTGATAAACCTTACCATTGTCTAATCAGACTGCTAGTGATAAGGTGGACTGCATTGTTTTATTGTGTGTAACTTGTTATCTGCTGAAGTAATGTTGGGGCCTGTCAAAGGGAGTGTCTCTCTATCTAATATCAAATGTGTGATGGGGGATTTTATGCCTCCCCCTGAGAGTGTCCTGTTTGCATGTAACCTCAATAAAAAGCAGGCTGTGTGCTCCAGCACATCAGACCTATTTTGACCCTCTAACTTGCAGCTTTGACTCATGTTTGTAGGATACAGCTTATATCACTACAGGGATTGCGGACTACGGTGCTGATGATTCTTTGGTGAGCGCTAGGAGCATCCTTTTCTACGGTCCAACTTCCAGCCAGCCTGGAGGCAACCGTAACAGTTCCCTTCTTGGGAACTCTGATAGACTCGGTAGACATGAAAATTTTTCTGACGGAGGTCAGAAAATCAAAGATTCTAAATACTTGCCGAGCACTTCAGTCCATTCCTTGGTCATCAGTGGCTCAGTGTATGGAGGTCATTGGATTAATGGTAGCAGCAATGGACATCATTCCGTTTGCTCACTTTCATCTCAGACCACTGCAGCTGTGCATGCTCGGACAGTAGAATTGGGACAATGCGAATTTATCTCCTCAGATAAATCTGGATCAAGAGACCAGAGACTCTCTCTTCTTTGGTGGTTGTCGCCGGATCATCTGTCCCTGGGGACTTGTTTCCGCAGACCCTTGTGGGTGATAGTGACAACGGACGCCAGTCTACTGGGCTGGGGTGCAGTCTGGAATTCAGCACAGTACAAAGGAAACAGCATCACTCACCAATTTGCAAAAACTTCCATCTTTATTGGGATATTCAAAGAGAAAAATACAACGTTTCGGACCTCTAGTCCTTAGTCATGTCAATACATAAATGCAGGTAACACACCTTAATATAGGGGATGGGGGTTAAAAAACCACACCTACCAATTAACGTTTTAACTGTGAGAACACAAATACTATTGTAGTGTAACCTGACTGAAAGAGGATGCGCCATCTAGTGACAAGCTCATAAAAATACATAAACATAAAATTGTTTATACATAGTTGCAAATAGCAACAGTACAGAATAGCAGATACAAAATATCATTGTTACATGTCTTTTAAGAAAATTCAAAGAAAAACAGAAAGGTCATATTCTTTATTCATTCCAATGGGAAACAAAGTTTCCAATTTATTATTACAAAATACCTCTTTTTGTTTTAAAAACAGCTCTCTGTCTCCTCCCCTCCTTGGTATGCTAATGTGATTAATAACTTGAAACCTAAGTTGGCATATGCTGTGACCTGCCTGAATAAAATGTTCTGCTGCTGGATTTTTTAGCTTGCTATTCCTAATATCAGACCTATGTTCACATATTCTCTCCCGGACCATCCTAGTGGTCTCTCCGATATAGCTCTGCCCACATGGGCATTTGATCATATATATGGCATAAATAGTATTACATGTAAATAAACCCCTAATGCTATATTTCTTGCCAGTGCGGGGATGGTAGAAATATTTACCTTATACCATGCTATTACAACTCGCACAGCCTAAGCATGGATAGCACCCCATATTTTTTTCTGAAATATATTTCTGTCCCTTGATTTTCAAAGGACCTGTATCAGCCTTGATTAATCTATCCCTGAGATTTTTACTTCTCTTACAGCAAGGCATAAAACCTGACTGAAATTCAGTAACTAAGGGGTTACATTTACCAAGAATGTGCCAATGTTTCCTAAGAATAGAGTTTATAACATTACTCAATGCATTGAATTTTGTGAAAAAAACAATCCGGTCCTGTTTAGACTTCATCTTAACCTTAGGTTTCGATGTCTCAAGCATTCTATTGCATGGCAATGTTGCTACCTCTTCAATTTCCTTGTCAATTAGCCCTATAGGATAACCCCTCACTTTAAATTTGTCACCCATCTGGTTCAGTCTCTGTCTAACCAGAGTATCATCGGATACAATTCTCCTTACTCTAAGGAGTTGACTATGAGGCAATGACCTCTTAAGTGATTCTGGGTGAAAACTATTAAAGTGAAGGAGGCTATTTTTATCTGTGGATTTTGGGTAAAGGTCTGTTCCAAAGCTATTACCTAATTTATAGACCCTGGTGACTAAAAATGCTTTCCTCACTATATTTCAATGAAAACTTGATATGCATAGTTGCGCTGTTCAGCTGATTAACAAATTCCCATAGGGATCCAATGTCGCCCAACCACACACCAAATATATTGTCTATGTAGCGCCACCAGGTGGCGCCACATAGAATGAAGAGATCGTTCTCAAAAACGAATTTCTCTTCAAAGATGTTCATAAATATATTTGCGTATGTTTGGGCGACATTGGACCCCATGGCCGTACTCTGTTTTTGAATGTAAAATTCATCTTGGAATAAGAAGTAATTACATCTAAATACAATTTCGAGAAGATCTAAAACAAAGTCAATTTGACAACTATTGAATGTACTAAACTGTTGTAAAACCTTTTTCACTGCTCCCATGCCAGATGTATGTGTTATGGAGGTGTATAGGCTAGATACATCTAGTGTGTATAAAATGATTTTATCAGTGGCAATGTTTAAATCACTTATTTTAACCAAAAAAATGCTGGTATCCTTTATATAAGAGCTAGATAGTTCTACAAAGGGTCTTAAAATATGATCTAGATAAATTGAGATATTGGAGCATACAGAATTCATACTAGAGACAATGGGGCGTCCCAAGGGGCCTGCAGGTTTTTATGAACCTTAGGTAAGGTATGCAATACAGGTATTTGTGCATGTTCACAGGAAAGAAACATAATTTCCTTTTTACAAATAATACCATTCTTAAATGCATTTAATACCTTATTCTTAATCGCCTTTCCAATATTAAAGATGGGATTGTATGGTAAGCGTTGGTAAACCTCGCCATCTAATAATTGAGACTTGATTTCTTTCACATAATATTCTTTGTCAAGGAGAACTGTTGCTCCGCCCTTGTCCGCAGATTTTAAAATTACATTTTTGTTTGTCTGTAATGTTTTTAATGCTTTTATAGACTCATTGTCTAGAAGACACCCATTATGGCCATAAGTATCAACATATATATTTGTTTTTTTCTTTTTTTGTACTTTGTTCTTTACATTTTTGATATCATCTAATACCAATTTAGAAAAAATATTGATACTATGGTCATAATTTGATGGCATGTACTTACTCTTAAGTTTAGGACCCAGATTTTTAAGATGTAACTTACTCGACTCAACTTCATAATTCACAGGTTTATCAATATAGCAATCATTGGAAAATCATTGGAAAACATAGATTTCAACTTGAGTGATATAAAAAACTTAAACAGATCTTTCTCTATTTCAAAAAAAAATCACATTTGGAAAAAGGGCAAAAAGAAAGTCCACGTTGTAACCGTGACGATTCAGTCTCTGTAATCTGTACCTGTGATAAATTTAAAACTAATGATTCACCCTTGCTCCCCGTCTGTTCCGGTTGCTCCTGCGTGGTGCTGTGCCTGTGTCTCCTGCCCCCCCGTCTGACCTTGTGTCTGTCTCCGAGTCCCCCGTCGAGGACCCCAGATCTTGGCTTGTATTAGATGTTCCGCCCTACCGGCGGTGCAGACTGGAATTCCCTGAAGGCTCAGGGTGTTTGGATTCAGGTGGAGTCTCTACTTCTAATCAATATTCTGGAACTGAGAGCAATATTCAGTGCGCTTCAGGTGTGGCCTCAGTTGGCATTGGCCAAATTCATCAGATTCCAGTCGGACAATATCACGACTGTGGCATATATCAATCATCAGGGGGGAACAAGGAGTTCCTTAGCGATGATAGAAGTATCAAAGATAATCCGATGGGCAGAGGCCCACTCTTGCTATCTATCGGCAATCTACATCTCAGGAGTAGAGAACTGGGAAGCGGATTTTCTAAGTCGTCAGACTTTTCATCGGGGGAGTGGGAACTCCACCCGGAGGTGTTTGCCTCATTGATTCGCCAATGGGGCAGACCGGAATTAGATCTGATGGCATCTTGTCAGAATTCCAAGCTTCCACGTTACGGACCCAGGTCAAGGGATCCTCAGGCCGAACTGATAGATGCCTTGGCAGTACCTTGGTCGTTCAGCCTAGCTTATGTGTTTCCACCGTTTCCTCTCCTTTCACGCGTGATTGCTCAGATCAAACAGGAGAGAGCTTCAGTAATCCTGATAACGCCTGCGTGGCCACGCAGGACTTGGTATGCGGATCTAGTGGACATGTACTCTCTGCCACCGTGGAAACTTCCTTTGAGACAGGACCTTCTCATTCAAGGTCCTTTCCAACATCCAAATCTAAATTCTCTGCAGCTGACTGCTTGGAGATTGAATGCTTGATTTTATCTAAGCGGGGATTCTCTGATTCGGTCATCAATACTTAATACATTCGGTAATCGATACTTTGATACAGGCTCGTAAGCCTGTCACTAGAAAAATCTATCATAAGATATGGCGTAAATATCTTTATTGGTGTGAATCCAAGAGTTACTCATGGAGTAAAGTTAGGATTCCCAGGATTCTGTCTTTTCTCCAAGAAGGATTGGAGAAAGGGTTGTCAGCAAGTTCCTTAAAGGGACAGATTTCTGCTTTGTCAATTTTGCTTCACAAACGTTTGGCAGATGTGCCAGATGTTCAGTCTTTTTGTCAGGCTCTATCCAGAATTAAGCCTGTATTTAGACCAATTACTCCTCCCTGGAGTTTGAATTTAGTTCTTCGAGTTCTTCAAGGGGTTCCGTTTGAACCCATGCATTCCATAGATATTAAATTGTTATCTTGGAAAGTTTTGTTTTTGGTTGCTATTTCTTCTGCTCGAAGAGTTTCGGAGCTTTCAATGTTACAATGTGATTCGCCTTATCTTATATTTCATTCTGATAAGGTGGTTTTGCATACCAAACCTGGATTTCTTCCTAAGGTTGTTTCAAATAAGAATATTAATCAGGAAATTGTTGTTCCTTCCTTGTGTCCTAATCCTTCTTCTAAGAAGGAGCGTCTGTTACATAATCTGGACGTGGTCCGTGCCTTGAAGTTTTACTTGCAGACGACTAAGGATTTCCGTCAATCATCTTCATTATTCATTGTTTATTCTGGAAAGCGTAAGGGTCAGAAAGCTACGGCTACCTCTTTCTTTGTGGCTGAGGAGTATCATACGCTTGGCATATGAGACTGCTGGACAGCAGCCTCCTGAAAGAATTATGGCTCATTCTACTAGGGCTGTGGCTTCCACATGGGCCTTTAAAAACGATGCTTCTATTGAACAAATTTGTAAGGCTGCGACTTGGTCGTCCCTTCATACTTTTTCTAAATTTTACAAATTTGATACTTTTGCTTCTTCTGAGGCTGTTTTTGGGAGAAAGGTTCTTCAAGCAGTGGTGCCTTCCGTTTAGGTCTCTGTCTTGTCCCTCCCTTTCAATCCGTGTCCTGTAGCTTTGGTATTGTATCCCACAAGTAAGGATGAAGTCCGTGGACTCGTCGTATTTTGTAGATGAAAAGGAAATTTATGCTTACCTGATAAATTGATTTCTTCTACGATACGAGTCCACGACCCTCCCTGTCATTTTAAGACAGATTATATTTTATTTTTACAACTTCAGTCACCTCTGCACCTTTAGCTTTTCCTTTCTCTTCCTAAACCTTTGGTCGAATGACTGGGGTGGAGAGAAGGGAGGAGCTATATATACAGCTCTGCTGTGGTGCTCTTTGCCACTTCCTGTTAGCAGGAGGATAATATCCCACAAGTAAGGATGAAATCCGTGGACTCTTCGTATCGTAGAAGAAATCAATTTATCAGGTAAGCATAAATTTCCTTTTTTAGACTTAAAAGTACATGAAACCTCAAAATTTTCTTTCATGATTCAGGTAAAGCAGAACATTTTAAACAACTTTCCAATTTACCTCTATTATCAATTTTGTTTAATTCTTTGATATCCTTTATTGAAGAAGCAGCAATGTACTACTTGGAGCTAGCTGAACACATTTGCAGCCACCAATCAGCAGCTAGCTCCTGAGCCTACCTAGTTATGCTTTTCAACAAAGGATACCAAGAGAATTAATCAAATTAGACAATATGAGTACATTGGAAAGTTGTTTAAAATTGTATGCTCTGTCTGAATGATTAAAGATTTATTTGGGGTTTCATATCCCTTTAAATTACAGGAAAAGGGGGCAACATAAATTATGAAGTATATTGCAAAGTTATTTTACTAACCATAATTAAGATTTTGACATTACAATCTCAAAGTATTTACTGTCAGTTTAACTCTGATATAAACAAAGTAGTGTTTATGATACCATTTTATTATAAGACCTAGACCCACTATTTGAAGGTATTAAAGGAACATTGTAATGCTCTAATTCTTTAGAACATGCCATTTTCCATCTTAACATGAGTCCACGGCTTCATTCCTTACTTGTGGGTATAGAGAACCAGGCCACCAGGAGGAGGCAAAGACACCCCAGCCAAAGGCTTAAATACCTCCCCCACTCCCCTCATCTCCCAGTCATTCTTTGCCTTTCGTCACAGGAGGATGGCAGAGAAGTGTCGGAAGATTCGGAGTAGTCTCTTATGGAGGGTAGTACTATGGGAAGGGGACTCAGTGAGAGCATTGACGAATGTTAGTGTCTGGAGATGCAGGGAGATTCTTTCTGCGAAACCACCTAGACTTGTTTTAACAGCTCCTAAGCAATCACTGTTGACAAGTTTCACTGCCTGCTTCTATCACTCAAGTCCATGTCAGGTGCGATGCTACAAGACTGTCAAACTTGAGAGGCTGTGTGTCTGTTACATGGCGTTGATTCTGGTAAGATCGTTTCATTTTATGCTCATATGATAACGCAAGAAGACAGGGTCACATTGTGACTCCTTTTATCTGTATGAAAGCAAAGGTTAATATCTCCGGAAGGGGATTATTTAACAGGGGGGGATTTAAGCATAATTTGCTTTATTATGTTTTATTCTGTGACATGTGTGAGATGAGGCTCAGGCAGATGTTGGAACATTCAGATTTACTTTCGTTTTGGATATCTGCGTGGCCTGTTAGGTTTGGCGTGCTTCTTCCCGGAGAAGGGGCAGTCCTGCATGGTACACCACGTTACCGGGTGTGGTCTCATTGATTTCCTCTTTCTTGACCATGCGATTTACAGAAGACTAAGCGGTTTCTCTGTGGGGCCTGGGTCATAGGAGGTGGTGAGTGCCCCAGCCATTGGGGGTATAAAGGTGCTATTTATCTTTTTCTATAGTCCATCGTAAAAGTGCAAGCTATGGAGGACTCTGATACGTTACAGGGTGCTCCCTCTTTACCCAAATCTAATGCCTGTTTTTATTGTGAGGAGGCTACGGTATACCCGCCTGCTCAATTATGTTCCACATGTACTTATATCTAAGAAACCCAAGATGTTTAGTACCACTGAGCTGTGCACCTCTGAGGGGTCTCCGTCCCGTGAGGTACATTCCCTACAGTCATCTCCTAATACACATGCAGTTTCTCATAGCACTACTAATCCTCCTTCGGGGGGGGCTCTCTTACCGCCAGACTTTACTGAACAACTACAAACGTCAGTGTCTGCGGCCTTCAGTGCTTTTCCTCGCCCTGCTAAGCGCAAGTGAAAGGTCAAATATTGCTATCCTTCCCAGGGGTCATCTACCAACTTGTTGGATTTATCTGATACTAGATTATCCGCTGATGAGGACGCCTCTGATACTTCAGAGGGCGCACTTTCTGTTTTTTTATTCCTAGGCTTGATAAGGTTTATGAGGACAGGGTGATGCTACAGACTTTTCCGGTTCCCGTAAAGATGGCAAATATTATTAAGTATGAATGGGAGAGACTTGGCTCTTCTTTTTCCCCTTCTTCTTTTAAGAAATTGTTCGCAGTCCCAGGCTCTCAATTAGAGTTGTGGGGTTCTGTCCCTAAGTTGGATAGAGCTATCTCCATGCTTGCTAGGCGCACTACTATCCCACTTGAGGATAGTTTGTCGTTTAAGGAGCCCATGGATAAGAAGCTAGAAACTCTGTTAAGAAAGATGTTTCAGGACATAGGGTATTTGTTTCAGCCTGCACCAGCGGTTGCTGCGGTGGCTGGGGACGCTACCTATTGGTGCGACTCTTTATCGGAGATGATCAAGGTGGAAACTCCCCTCAACGAGATCCAGAAAAGAATTAAGGCCTTGAGGGTAGCTAATTTGTTTATCTGTGATGCAAATATGCAGATTATTCGCCTGAATGCCAAGACATCAGGTTTTTCTGTCCTAGCCCGTAGCGCACTCTGGCTGAAGTCTTGGTCTGCGGACATGACTTAAAAATCTAGATTACTTTCGATTCCATTTAAGGGGAAGATTATTTTCGGTCCAGGCCTGGACTCAATCATTCAATCATATCCATGGTCACTGGGGGCCAAGGTGCCTTTCTACCTCAGGATAAGAAGAATAAACCTAAAGGACAGGGTCCTAATTTTCGTCCCTTGTGTTTGGATAAATCCCAACACCAGCAGCCTGCTGTGAAGCCTGATCAGTCTAAGGGAACTTAGAAATCGTCTCAATCTTGGAATAAATCCAAGCAGAGCAAGAAGCCTGCCAAAACAAAATCGGCATGAAGGGGCGGCCCCCGATCCCTCACTGGATTGTGTTGGGGGTAGACTGTCTCTCTTTGTGGAGGCTTGGCTGGGGGACGTGCTAGACCCTTGGGTTCTGGAGGTCATCGCTCAGGGTTACAGGATAGGTTTCAAATCTCGTCCACCCAGAGGCAGATTCCTCTTATCAAACATGTCTTCAAGACCAGAAAAACGAGAAGCTTTTCTAGGGTGCGTGAGGGATCTCTCCTCCCTGGGAGTAATTGTGCCGGTACCTCTAGCAGAGAGAGGTATGGGGTACTATTTAAATCTTTTTGTGGTCCCAAAGCAGGAGGGTACCTTTCGCCCGTTTCTGGACCTAAAGTGCTTAAACAAGTTCCTGTCGGTCCCAACATTCAAGATGGAGACGATAAGGTCCATTCTGCCCTTAGTTCAAGAGGGGACAGTTCATGACTACAATAGACTTGAAGGATGGTTAACTTCATGTGCCAATACACAAGGATCACTTCAAGTTTTTAAGATTCACTTTTCTGGACCAGCACTTCCAGTTTGTTGCTCTTCCATTTGGTCTAGCTACTGCCCCAAGAGTCTTTACGAAGGTTCTGGGGGCTCTGCGCACGGTGGTGAGATCCAGAGGTATTGCAGTAGCACCATACTTGGATGACATCCTGGTCCGGGATCTTCGATCTCATGGATAGAAGATAAACTTAGCAAAGAGTTCTATGGTTCCCAGTACAAGGGTGGAATTCCTGGGTATGGTAATAGATTCCATATCCATGAGGATATTTCTTACAGTAATGACAAAAAGGAGGAATGCTCAATTAAAAGTTCAATTTATTGATCCATCAGTTAAAATACTTCACAGAGAAAACAAGTGTAGGTGAGCGTAGCACTATGGTGCTATGCTAAACTAACAACTTAAAAAGAGGATACTACAATCCTATTGGTTAAAACAAAACACTATAATCAACAAAAGGTATGTAGGCCAGCTCCGTCCACAGTTGGACCGAAAATAGAAGAATTGTATGTCCTGAGTAATGGGAGATGAGTGTGGTTAGTATGCTAAGTCCCAAATAACAACTGCAACTTTGCAATCGTATGAATAAGAAGCTAGTCCCCTATAACCGCACAAAACATATATAACCAGGAAGGTTACTCACCACCCTTTGTACTGGGACACCTCTGCAGTCAAAAAGGGTCCTTCCTCTGCGGTGTAGGGAATCCAAACCCGAAAAACACTTTGTGCAATCTCCCTTCCCGGGGCTCCATGTTGCTTCCGGGTTTTCTGTGACGTCACGGACACTCATCCGCAATTGTCCAATCCATGGTACAGCTGAAAGCTGCCAGGCTGAAAAGGATATTGATGAACTTAAATAGCAAAAGAATGTAGCCGGCACTTCTTCCATAAAAGGGAGATTGCACAGAGTGTTTTTCGGTTTGGATTCCCTACACCGCAGAGGAAGAGCCTCTTTTTGACTGCAGAGATGTCCCAATACAAAGGGCGGTGTAACCGTAACCGTCCTGGATATATTAGGACATTGTTTTGTGCGGTTATAGGGGACTAGCTTCTTATTCATACCATTGCAAAGTTGCTGTTGTTATTTGGGACTTATCATACTAACCACATTCATCTCCCATTACTCAGGACATACAATTCCTCTATTTTGGGTCCAACTGTGGACGGAGCTGGCCTACATAACTTTGTTGATTATATTGATCTATTCAAGCATTTGGGAGGCTAATAGTGATTTTTTTGGCTCATTTGCTCGCACAGTTTCTCCTTTGCCATAAGCCATAGTGCTTAAAGCGCTCCTCTTATCCACTATAGTTCATAACATTTAAAAAAAATTCCTATACTGAACTTTTTCTGGACTATCAGGATTACTTGGTCTTTTCTATTGCCTGGACTTGTGGATTAAGGTCTTAAAGAGACAGCCTGACCACATTGGTGTATTTTTTGGGATATTTCCTTTGCTTTTTTTTATATTGGGAGCATTATCCATACTGATTAAACATGATACAGGATTTGAGAGACATTGAGCAAATAAATGACTTTTACTCACTGACATCTATGGAAAATCTAGATGTATTTGAGCTGGATTTTGAAAATATCTTTTCTGAAACAAATCTGATTAAACCTCTAGGAGACAAATTCCTGCTAATGGAAAATTTAATGGTAAAAGAAACTAAATTAAAATGGGACAAATGGACCCTTGAACGTTACATTCGTCTCAGGATTATACCCAGAGGATTAGAAAATTTCCAACCTTTATGGTCGAAGACAAAGACTTTATAGATCATTGGAACAACTCTTTATCAGAGTTCTCCTAAATTGATGTCTTATACCATTGAGTTTAAAGACATACAATTACTAAAAGTCAAAGAGCAAATCACTGTACTTCAATCTGAATTAGACTGTGTACATTAGAGAGTAAATATAAGGATTTTGATCTCATGTTAAAGGAAACAATATCCACACTTAAAAAAGAATTAACTAAAATAAAACACACCAAATATATGAGGGATGAGGTAGATTACAATTTGGGAAAGGTTTATATGTGGCAAAAGAAAAATAGAGGTAGATCGAGAAACAGAGGTTACAGACAAAACAGAAGTAAGGGACATGGTAGTAACAGCAGTATTGACACAGATTCAGGAGAAGACTGTCATTCAGAACCAGATTATAGTACTAATAACACCCCTAAACCCATTTTAAAACACACTGCTGGAAAGAAAACAGTGGCCTTTTCTAATACATCTATAGGAGGACAAAAGAAATACTTAGCATCTTCTGACCACACTGACAGTGTAGTTAACCACGTACCTGAACAGTCAGAAATAGACCAGGTTTTTCAGGTACCTCCAATGAATCCTGTAAGAGGAAGAGGAGAGGGGGCATCAAGAGGAAGCAGCATACAACACAATCAGACAAGGTATCCCTTGAAAAGGGGACGGGGACAGAAGAAATATGTACAATAACTAGCAATGAACATGTATATGCTGCTAATGTCATCAATTTATATGAGTATGAGCTGAATGAAATGGAAATTAAGGTTCTTGGTTATGGGTTGGGTTTTGTACCCACAACAAAGTTTAATCTGTTCCAAACCCTTGTAGATGTAAGGGACACAGGACTCTAGTGTATTAACTAATGACACTTTTTGTCAAAACATTTTACCTATAGACAACAGTGTGACTTTTGGGGAACTTACAGATATACAAGGTTTGACAGAATTGGGCTTTGAGAGTAACATTAGGGAAGGAATGACAGACTCACACATAGGATTCAAGCCGAAATCAGTATTTTACCCTATTCACTCCAGAGGTGAGAGTTTGGTAAATTATCAAAATAGAGTCAGATCTAGTGAGTCTGTCACTCCAACCAAGGAGTCTAGCAAGTAATCTCACTAAAGATGAAAAGTTGGCCCTTGATGCTCTTAAAAGTAACCCAGAATTTGTCATTAAGACCGTGGACAAGGGCAGAAGCGTGGTTATGTGGCAAAAGAGCTCATATATTGATGAGATAAAGAGACAACGTGACAATAGGGATGACTATGCCCAGCTAAGTCACAATCCCACCAATGCTTTCAAAATGAAATTTAAAGCATTGCTAAATAATGGACTTTCTGCGGGAAATTTAGATCAAGATACTTTTAACTTTTTATTTGTCCAACATCCAGTTACTCCAATTTTCCATGCTCTCCCAAAAGTTCATAAATCCTTGATAGAAGTTAAGGGACGCCCCATAGTTTCTGGGATTGGTTAACTTTGTGAAAAACTATCAGAGGGCTACCTGAGACATACAAAACAAGTACTCCAAAGATTTGACAGGTTCCAGTGTTATCCAAGTCACAGTTGGTTTACGGTGGATGTGTTTTCATTATACTCCACCATTCCACATCAAGTGGGTTTAAGAGCAATCAAATATTTTTTAACCAACTGCACGGATTATACACCAGATTTTGTTAACAACTTGATTGAGACAACACAATTCTTACTTACTCACAATTATTTTAGATTCCAGGATGATTTCTATCTGCAGATTCGTGGGACTGCCACGGGGGCCAAATTTGCCCCCTCTTATGCAAACCTGACCATGGGGTGGTGGGATTCTCTATACGTTTATGGAGATAGAAAACCTTTTGTTGATGACATCCGCATTTACCTCCGGTATATTGATGACCTTCTCTTTGTATGGTCTGGGGACCATTGAAAAATTGGAGATTTCATGTTATATTTCAATCACAATCCTCTTGGTCTCAGCTTCACCCACGAGTTTAGCGATCAAAAAATGAATTACTTGGACATCACTCTTATGTTTGATCATAGCCTGGGTAAAGTTGATACCACCATTTATAGGAAACCTATATCTGGTAACACCCTTCTCCATGGGAAGAGCAATCATCCCAAGCAGGTCCCACATTCCATAGTAAAAGGTCAGTTTATCAGAGTCAAATGAAACTGTAGTAGTCAATCTGATTTTGAGATTCAGACTAAAGATCTCATTGACAGATTCCTAAATAGGGGTTACAGTAAAGATGTTATTCGCAAAGCACAAGAGGTTGACAGTATCAGTAGAGAAACCCTGCTTAGAGACAAATCTAAGGGTAACCATTCTAAGAGATCACCTGATAAAGTGAGTTTTGTTACACAATAGTCATCTGAATATTATAAGATTTGTAATATTGTGAGAAAGCATTTTCCTATGCTGCCAGCTGATGATGGTCTTCAGAACTTGGTCAAACAGGGTTGCAATTTTTCATACCGCAAGGGTGCCACAATCGGCAACATTCTTTCACCAAGTGAACTAAAGAGTGATAAGCCAACGAGTTTGTGGCTACAAGTCAAATGTATGCACAAGTGTGGTTATAGCCACTGTATAGCTTGCAGCTTTGGTTGCATGATTAAAGTGACACTATACCCAAACATTTTCTTTCATGATTAAGGTAGAGAATACAATTTTAAACAACATTCCAATTTACTTCTATTACCTAATTTGCTTCATTCTTTAGATATACTTTAATGAAGAAACAGCAATGCACACAGTGAACCAATCACAGGAGGCATTTATGTGCAGCTACCAATCAGCAGCTACTAAGCATATCTAGATATGCTTTTCAGCAAATAATATCAAGAGAATGAAGCAAAATAGATAATAGAAGTAAATTAGAAAGTTGTTTATAATTGTATGCTCTTTCTAAGTCATGAAAGAAAAAAAATTGTGTTTCATGTCCCTTTAAGACCTTTGAATCGAATGTGAGTGGCAAACAATATACTTTGGATAGCTGTGCCAATTGCAGATCAAAAAATGTTGTTTAGGGGGGCGGAGTTAGCCTGTGAACAGAGCAGAAGCAAAGTGACAGAGCTCCTACATAATTCTAATACATTTAGGATTTTAAAAGCCTTTTTTTTTAATTTATTTTACTATTTTCTAAGTCACTTCAGTTAATGAAGTGTGTGAAGTCCCATCTTAACTCTGCAGCGGTGATTCACTGCTCATATCCACTGTTTGGGACCACATTGCAAGCGGAGCTGGGACAGAACACCGTATAGAGCTGACCCCACAGACTGCACTATCTACTTCCCAGGCTGGCTATGGACTGATCGGCTGCCTGAGGGAGTATATATAAGTTGACAGAGAGAAGTATATCGGCATTTCAAGTACTTGAGCGGTTTTCCCGATTGTGTGACCTACAAACAGAAAGGCGCGAACGAGCGCCATTACAGGCTGACGTCACCAAGCAGTAGTGAAAGAGAAGGCTCCGCTATACCCTACAAGAAAAAGTGCTACAGAGATCTGCGATCCGACACAGAAGTGAAACAGGTAAAGACACTGTTAATGTGCGGACAACCTTTTGCAAACTAAAAATAACATATAAGGAGTAGTGAGCTAACCGAGCGCCACAAAACAGCGCCGAGAGCTTGAGCCGCATCCACCTCTAACCACCGCTCACCAGAACAGGCCTCCTACCTACTACAGCCTCCGGCTACATTTTTCACATCCCGGAGCAACTTTTACCTTACTCCACGCTCCCTTGTATAGCTGTACTGTGCGGCAGCGCTGACCTCCTTCTTGCCGCACGGCCCGAGAGGGTTCCGCCTCACTGCAGATAGGCCTGTAGACCTCCCGCAGGAGGTGTAATTGACATCGAGCCCTCATTGAACAATCCGGCTCTTTGGTCTTGGGCCCCTTAGCCTTGGAGACCCCAGCATCCTTCTAACACACGCAGGTACTTTTTAAACTCATTACTGTGAGGGCCCCCAATAGAGACTTATATACTAATCTCTCCCTGATCCACACCCACGTGGCAATCTGAGAAGGCCTCATTAGAGATCACAGTATAGAGGGGGCTAGAGTTATAACAGGTTATAACAGGAGATAATAATATTAACACTTTGAGCCTCCTGCAATCTCCTCACTTTTATTTCTACAGTGCTTTTAAAGGTATCCTCTGGGACTGTGTGTGTTAGGTGATTAACAGAGACGCTCTGCAGCTTAACTGACAGCATTAATTTTACATAGCTGCAGCTTCAACGTCAACAATTTTGCTCCCTGATTAATGTCTACAGTTCCAACCTGCCTACACTATATACTATAAACAGCTGAACCACACGTGGGGAACCCTTTGTCCTGTAACTTTATATTACCAACTTAGGTTAAGGAGACCTATCAGATATCTCTACTGGCAGCTTTTAAAGAGATATATACCTGAACGACGACTCTCTACTCCCATAATCATAAGACTAAGGAACCACATACTCTAAGCCCTCTTTTTGGGAGCCACTCTTTTCCCTTAAATTTCTACACCTACAACTTTATTGTTGTGTAACACCCCAGGAAGATAGTTAAGGTGCAGATTCTGTCTTTTAACCACAGCTCCCTCACCGGTCTCTCCCCTCCCTTTCCCGCCGGCCCTGATTGCCTGCGGGTCATACCCCCATACCTTACCCCACATCGTCCTAAGGGGACAACCCCCCAGGGGAGAGATTAGACTATACACCTCAGTGAAAACTATTTCTGCTCTCAGATCTTAAGGCACAGTTCTTAGCTAGCTCAGTCACAATTCATAGGAGATGCCAGAAATCCTGAAGACAATGTAATAGTTCTACGCACCGATGCCATAGCCCCAGTCGGTCCTACAACAGATATCTTTATAGTGCAAAACAGTCTTTACTCTTTCCCACTATTTGTCCTCTATATCTCATGCCACTACAATTGCAAAAGCACAAGATGCCGCAAGCCTTTAAAAGAAAACAAAATTCCCACAAACCTCCGAAGAGAACAGTTGCCGACCACTTTAGCCAACATACACCTAGACAGCAATCTGGCTCGGAGGAGGATGCCTCGGACACAAGCAGCCTTAACGATGTTCGCATCAGAACAACACTAACCCAGGCCACAGGCCGTCTTCAACACCAAGATGCTGACACCGATAACAACATTATGGACTCTATCAGGTCGCTTCTGGCCTCGCATCACGACTCCCTCTCTAAGAAGTTTGATAAGGGCCATGCTGATCTGAAAAGAGACATAGCCCTTATAGGGGAAAGAACTGATGCGCTGGAGCGCAAGCAGGAAGACCTCAGAGTAGATCATGGCAACCTCTTAGATTACTCGCAGAGTCTTGCAGAACAGATTACTGACCTGGAGCTCAAACTTGCAGACCTCGAGGACAGGACTCGTCGCAACAATATTAGGGTGAAGGGTATCCCTGAATCTGTGCCCCCACAGGAGCTTGAAAAATTCCTGCAAGATTTTTTTGTCGCAGTCCTTGGTCCGGAGATTGAGAAAGAGATGCTCCTTGACAGAGCCCATAGAGCCCTGAGGCCGAGGACGGCCGAAGGCGATAAGCCAAGAGATGTGGTTGCCCGTCTACACTATTATACTTTTCGAGAGAAACTCCTGAGAACCCTGGCAGGTGACAAGTCACTCCCGGAGCAGTATGCTGACATCCAGGTATTCCAAGATCTCTCTCCCCACACCCTCCAGATAAGAAGACACTATCAACCCTACACTAAATACAGGTGGGGCTTCCCTGTTAAGCTCTACATCAATAAAGATGGACAGCAATATGCGGCATCCTCACCTCAACAGGCAAGGGAGTTACTCCAAAGATGGGATCTACTACCACAGGACCTACCGGTACCTCCCCAAGCAATTGTACCAGGTAGAGGCCTGAGAGCATCTGCCCCTGAGTGGGGCTCCCTTCCGCAGAGACCCAGCAGTGACCGGAGGAATACCTCAATATCAAAAACTAGAGACACTCCCACATGAGACATTCCATCCTGGTCATTGCTCTGATGTGCTGATAGTTATCTCTCCAACTGGGGACTTATAATTGAGAGACTCTTTACTACTACAGAGACTGACTCGTGTGTACCGAGAGTACACGAAGATTGGTGAGACTGCTAAGACATAATGGATGTTTTCTACATTAATGTTCTCTGGCTGTCTCTCCCCCTTGTTTTCCCTCCACTCCCCTCCTGTTTCTCTCCTCTTTCTTCTTTACACTTTTCTACACTGCTCTTCTTCCCTCCTCCCTCTTTCCCCCCCTTTTCCTACTCTACCTCCTTGTGCCTATAATTATTTGTAATTGTACTTATCTAACTCATCAAGGACAGTTAAGTGATGTTACAGCTTGTGGCTTGTTATGTTTTAGCGCTTTCCCTAGATGACCACTGCCTAGAGGGGCGCATGCCCTGGCTGCACTAAAAAGATATCCCACGGTAGAAGAGTGCATTAATAACAGCTCTGCACTCCTACTCTAGATTGCCTACTTCTTTTAGACTAACGAGTGCTGCGAAAAAGAGTAAATCCCTACCCCTCTTTGCCCCAATGCTTAGATGGGCACTATCCAGTGCTGCGCTTGCCTTAATCTCCAATTAAGAGAAATAACTAAGAAGTAATGTGTGCCGTAAATAGCTTTCCACCCTTGCCTTAGGTTACATACCCCTTAGAATTAAAAAATGCTACACATATTTGAAAACCCATATCCCTCTAAGCTACAATCACTGAAGCAGCCATCTTTCTCCCTATTGGGATAGGTAGGAGTTGGGTCACTTGAACATCTATTTGGCATTCATCTCCCATGAAATAGCAGCCTTGAGGTCCCAGAATTATACAATCCCCAAGTTTCTCCTTTTGGGCTGATGGTCATCATTATGTGTTGTTATTCTTATTCATGTTGTTACTGTTTACTTTGTTGCTGCTCTCACTGATATTTATGTATATACCTCAGGGTACATAAGATGTACAGGAACCAATATTTGGCAAGAAACGCTATCGCCTGTGGTTTACTATGTTTTCGCCCAAAGTTTAGATGGCTATCATCAGGAGTTGCACACACTTCAACCCCCACTTGTGACCAATATCCCTAATGTTAAGTACACCATTTATAGCTACTCATTATCGTCTTGAATATATGCCCCCTTGATTGAGACGATCTTATGCCACTTATATTAACAGCCACCCCCACTTATACCTGATCAATCAGGAATTAGATTAGTTCTCAACCTGGCGGCCATCAGGTTCCCATGAGAAAATAGCCCTAAGGTTCAAGGTCGACACCCCTCCCAAGTTTAGCCCTTGCGAACTGATGATAGCCATCATATATTGTCTGTATATAAGGATGTTGCTGTTGTTTATGGTTGTTTTTCTTTTTTATTGCTTTGGGCTGTCCATTCTAATATCTCTGTCCATAATAGCAGGAATTTGGGGCCTGGAATACCTTGCCCCACAAGAGCACCTTGTATGCACACAACCTCCCTCAGGGGGGATACTATAGACAGAGAACTTTGAATACAGACTAACACACGAGTCTCTCACTTTCTCCCCCAACCTTCATTCTAGTAGAGCCGAGATTAGACTTTCCTAACCCCAATTTTTGTCTTAGCCTTATACCAGAGATAACAATATGAGTCCATTACAGTAATATAATATAAGACTCTCGCTTACAGCGAGATAATTAAAATAAAGACTGGGGATGGGAGAGAGGGGGGGAGAGAGTTTTCTTTTTCTCTCTTTTTCCCTCTCTCTCTCTCTCTTCTTATTTTTGCACGTTTTAAACTAACTGACTGGGGCTCAGCTATTTCTGCTGGCCTCTCCCCCCCACACATTTATAGTTGTGCTCTCCGACTGTTAGTTGCGAGATCACTCATTGTGATAGTGTATATATACACATCGACATACGCTAGTAACATCTGAAGCTCAAGACATCCTGTTCGTGGCCTGAAGTGCTCCCAACATCCACCTCCCTCCTTTCCCCACCCATATCCCCTTACCCCCACTTACCTGCACCACCCACCTTAAAACATATCCCCTTGCCCGCAACTGAGGTCCTCACCTGTTACCTAGGAGACATCCGCTCACAACATGGCTCCCGTTTCGGCTGCCACCTTGAACGTCCAGGGACTTAACACGCCTACTAAAAGGAGTCTTCTGTATAACTACCTATTCACCCACAAAATACACTTAATGTTTCTGCAGGAGACCCACTGGGAAAGGGGCTCTAAACAGCCCAGGAGTTCCCCTTTGTACCCGATCTGTGAAACTGCCTCCTATACGAAAAAGAAAAGAGGAGTAGCCATAGTGATCCACCGAGATGTCAGTTGTAGGATAGACCATATTGAACGAGACCCTGAGGGTAGATTCCTTATCCTAGTTTGTGCCCTAAATGGGGCCCTCTACACGTTGGCATCCATTTATGCCCCGAATAAGGGACAGATCCCCTTTCTCCGAAAATTTTTATACAAGTTAGATCTCATCAAGAGAGGACATCTCTTGGTGGGGGGCGATCTGAATCTAGTCTGGGACCCAGTGCTTGACAAGAAAAAAAACACAAGCCACCCAACTGACCGTAACCTAATTTCACTGTCATTGGCCTTCCGTAGGCTAATGTATCAATTTGGACTGTTTGATGTCTGGAGATGCTTAGCTCCGACCGAACTTGACTACACACACCACTCGGTACCTCATAATTCATACTCCCGGTTGGATTATCTGCTCTGCGACTCATGGACACTAGACAAATTTGCTATGTCAAAGATCAAGCCCTGTCCGTGGTCAGACCACGATATGGTTAGTGCCCAACTCTCAACCCTACAGTCCCCTGACTGTAGGCCGTCCTGGAAACTCCCAGACCAGTGTCTCGCGGAAACAGAGATTCCGCACCTAAATGAAATCATCCTAGACTTTTTGGCACATAACGACACTGGGGATACGAGTCTCGAAATAGTTTGGGCCACCCTCAAAGCGTACCTGAGAGGTCATTTCATAAAGAAAAAGGCCCAATGGAAAGCGGCTCATAAGATTCCCTTATCGAAACTGTACGCCGAAATGAGACCCCTAGAGATGGCCAACAAAAAAGCCCCGGACCCCGCTCTTGCCACCCAGGTGGGTGTAATAAGGTCTGAGATCAACAAACGAGAGCTTTTAAAAGTACAAACCAACCTATTCAAATTAAAACAAATATACTATAGCAAAGGGAACAAAGCCGATAGGCTTTTCGCCCGCAAACTTCGTAATAGGGCGGTTGCCAGTAGGATCCCGACCATCAACTCTGTCCGTGGCATGGTCCACTCTCCTAGGGAGATCGGTCAAGCCTTCTCAGACTATTATGCTGCCCTTTATGATCTAGACAGCGGTTCTAACGATCCACCGACGAGAGGTGAGGAGTTGGGGCAGTTCTTAACCAAGTTGTGGCTAAAGTAGGCAAGATGTTAAGGGAATTTTTGGAGGCCAACATTATGACCATCCCTAAAGAAGGGAAGGACCCCAAGGAATGCGGGAGCTATAGACCTATTTCCCTTATCAATGTGGACATCAAGATATACTCTAAAGTTCTTGCGACAAGACTAGGGAAGCACCTCCCTTCTATAATCCACCTAGACCAAGTTGGGTTTGTCCAAGGCAGACAGGGCACTGACAATACCCGTAGACTGTTGAACATCTTCGCTGAATCACATGATATGGGCTTGCCCCTTCTCACCCTGTCATTAGATGCCGAAAAGGCGTTCGACAGGGTGAGATGGGAATATATGTTTGAAACTCTGAGAACATTTGGGATCCCGCACTCATTCTGTAAGGCAGTTGAGGCCCTATATACCCTTCCCACAGCAGTGGTCAAGGGGCTAGGTTTTTGCTCCCCTAGGATACACATACGGAATGGAACGAGGCAGGGATGTCTCCTGTCGCTGCTCCTCTTTGCGATGGTTATGGAGCCATTAGCGGAAGCCATTAGGCAGGACACCCGAATCCAGGGTCTGTTGCTACACGATTCAGTGCAAAAGGTGGCATTATTCGCTGATGACCTTACACTTTTCATTGTTGAGCCGACCCTATCGCTCCCACCGTTGATGGCTCTCATTGAAAGATTCGGTGTACTCTCTAATTACAAAATAAATGTAGCCAAGACGGAGGCGTTCACGATCCATCTTGACCATCAAGAACAGAGAGCTTTGCGACAGCAATACTCCTTCAAATGGTCTACTAGAGGTATCCGGCACCTTGGGGTCTTCTTGTCTCATGACAAGGAGACGGTCCTCCAGGAGAACTACCACACCTTGCTGAAGGCAGTTGACAAACACCTGAGAGCCAAGAAATACGACGAACTCTCCTGGATGGGTAGAATTGCAGCCCTGAAGATGATGCTACTACCCAAGCTAACGTACATTATGCGATGTATTCCCCTCCCAGTTCCAGAAAAGCTCCTGAAAAACTTTCAGACCCTTTTCAATAGATATGTCTGGAACAACAAGAGACCTAGAGTCGCGGCCTCAATCTTACAGTCCCCCCTGGATCAGGGAGGGCTAGGCTTGCCAAGCGTGAGGATGTACTATGAAGCGGCAATGATCTCTCATGTCTCGGCTTGGGGACGAGACCTCCCTCCCACAAGATGGAGGGAACTGGAACAGGCATCACTACCTGCTTATATAGATCTATCTGATTTGCTGTGGTTCCCCCCGCATCTTGCCACCGTACACACCATCTCTAACTCAATTGTGAGAGGATGCCAAATGCTATGGTATAAATTGCGACACCACACCCAGATCGCCCCCCATCCTTCTCCTATCCAGCCTGTACTCCCCATACTTCAGACCCTCCCTAACATGAGACTGAACTGGTGGCGGCAGGTCGAGATTTTGACAGTAGGTGACTTTTACGTAGAAGGTCGTCTTCTAACGCAAGACGAGATGGTGGCAAACTTTGAGGTCCCGCGGCATTTGGAATTCGAACTCCTAAGATTAAGATCTCTACTAAAAGCGTGGGGGTTCCTGAGAGATGCCCCACGGCCTCTTACGGCTTGGGAATCTAGATGGAAAACGGGCCTCCAGACCTATAAACCCCTCACGGCACACTATCGATGCCTACTGGTTCCCCCTACAATTCCAAAGACGAGACACATGCTCTCCTGGGAGGCGGATCTAAAAACGATATACTCCCCTAAGAAATGGACATTGGCCATCGCCAAGACCAAGGCTGCTTTACATTGCACCACAATGTACGAGCTCTACTTTAAAATGCTCACCAGGTGGCACCTGGTCCCGACCAGACTGCAGACCCTCTATCCTAATCACTCCCCCTCCTGTTGGAGAAACTGTGGTGGCATTGGCGCCCCACTACACACCTGGTGGACGTGTCCCAACCTAAAGTCACTCTGGAGTAAGACCAGTAGGGTCTGTAGCTTGATAGGCCTTCCAGAGATAAAGGACCCTGGAATGGCTCTCCTGCACTTGGGTTTGGAGAAAGTGCCCCCGCACAAGAGAACCCTTCTTATATACATACTCACCTCAGTTAAAATGGCAATTGCCAGGAACTGGAAAAAAGTGCACCCTCCGAAATGGCAGAGTGTAATGGAATACCTAAATTATGTCAAGTCCATGGAAGACTTTGTCTACAGAGTCCGGCGCAAGTCGGAAATTTTCTGTCTTGTCTGGGAACCCTGGGAAGCCTACCTACAGAGCCTCAGAACTAAACGTTAGGATCTTCTGCCCCTCAGTGTCACTGGCCCCTGATACGGGACCAGGACGGTCTGTGCATTCCCCCCCTCCCCCTCCACTCAATGAGCCCTTTCCCTCCCCTTCCCCCCCCCCATCTAATACCTCCTTCCCCCCAGAGGGGGTACTTTAGCCCGCGACAGTGCAAAGATGGCTGAACCTTGATTTCACTCCTTTGGAGCGGTGGCCCTTGTCGGCCCCGCGCTTCCGCTCAGCTGCTTCTGCAGGCAATACCCACATAATAACTGACTACTAGCGTAATTTCGCTTTTAAAAAGCAGAACAAAAGGCGGAAAGCGCCATAACCTTAACCTACCAACTGAAAACGACTCTCCCAACCTGTGAACACTCCTGCTCACTCCTCATTTCACCTCTCACTCAGGTATAGTTTGACCTTTAGAACTGTTAGGAATGGAGGTGAAAGCCTGGTTATGTTTTGCAATATCCATGTCATTTCAATATAATGCGAGATGTAACTCCTGTAATTTTTGTGTTTACTTCATGTCTGTAATGTTCGAAAGAGTTGTGATAACTTATGCTTATAATAAAAATGTTCAATAAAAAAAACTAAAAAAAAAAAACTAAAAAAAAAAAAAAATGTTGTTTATATGATCTGGTGCACATGCAATAATAAACAGTATATTGGTTGCATCACACGCAAAGTCAGAGAGAGAGAGTGAGGGAACATTTGTCCGATATAAAAAGGCTGGATAATTGTTCTGAATTGGCCAATCATTTCATTTTGAAGCACAACAGTGTTAACACCACGTTTAAGTGGATGGTCATAGAAATAGCTAAATTTCCCAAACGGGGGGGGGGGGGGGGGCAATACTAAAAAATTGCTTTTTAAACATGAAGCTTTTTGGATTTTTACTATGGACACATGTTTACCTAAAGGATTCAATTCTTCTTTTGATTTGATTTATTTTTGGGAATAATTAAATACATTTATATATTTTTTTTCATGCACTTAGACCTTGTTTGAGGCACAGATACTAAATTAGTTTTCTAAATTATTTAATGTATTTATGTATATTATAACTCAATTTCTAATACAATATAGCTTATCAATTTTCATTTAGGGTTGATTATTTCATTTTTTTACTTCCCCTGAGAAGTTCTAAACATTGTAGATTTTGCAACTACCCACCTCGGGGTCGATCCGATATAAAGCGTCGCCCGCAAAAGCCGGCGACGCCAATATTTGCGCGGATTTGGTATCACATATACGGCATAACCTAGAAGTTACGCCCGTATATTTCTGCCGTCGCCCGCAGTTTTTTGGGCCATAGGCAGGTATACCAAACCCGCGCAGTTTGGTATCCAATATGCAGCGTAAGGACTTACGTGGCGAAAATGGAGAAAACTTACTCCATTTTCACCTCGCCACAAAAAGCAGCCGTAAGAAGCCTTACGCTGACTATTGGAGCCCCGTAACTCCCTAAACTAACTAGAAAATAAACCTAACACCTAACGCATGCGCAATGTCTATCTCCCTGTCAACCGCGATCTGCTAAAATAAACCTAACACCTAACGCATGCGCAATGTCTATCTCCCTGTCAACCGCGATCCCCCCCCCCCCGAAATCCCTAATAAAGTTATTACCCCCTAAACCGCCGCTCCCGGACCCCGCCGCCATCTACATAAACTAACCCCCTACTGTGAGCCTCTAAAACCGCCGCCATCTACCTTATCTATCCCCTAATCTGACCCCTTACACCGCCGCCACCTATATAAAAATGATTAACCCCTAATGTAAGCCCCTTACACCGCCGCCATCTCTATTAAAATGATTAACCCCTAATTTAATCTACCTACCCCGCCGCCAGCTATATTATCTATATTAACCCTAAGTATATTATAGTTAATATAGGTATTACATTATATATATTAACTATATTAACCCTAATTATATTAGGGTTAATATAGTTAATATAGTTACTATAGTATTTATATTAACTATATTAACTCTATCTAACCCTAACTAAATTTATATTAAATTAATCTAATTCATTTATAAACTAAAATATTCCTATTTAAATCTAAATACTTACCTATAAAATAAACCCTAAGATAGCTACAATATAATTAATAATTACATTGTAGCTATGTTAGGGTTAATATTTATTTTACAGGTAAATTGTTAATTATTTTAACTAGGTATAATAGATATTAAATAGTTATTAACTATTTAATATCTACCTAGTTAAAATAATTACCCAATTACCTGTAAAATAAATCCTAACCTAAGTTACAAATACACCTACACTATCAATAAATTTAATAAACTACAAACATCTATCTAAAAATACAATTAAATTAACTAAACTAAATTACAAAAAAAAACAAACACTAAATTACAAAAAATAAAAAAAAGATTACAAGATATTTAAGCTAATTACACCTATTCTAAGCCCCCTAATAAAATAATAAACCCCCAAAATAAAAAAAATTCCCTGCCCTATTCTAAATTAAACAAATTTCAAAGCTCTTTACCTTACCAGCCCTTAAAAGGGCCTTTTGTGGGGCATGCCCCAAAGAATTCAGCTCTTTTGCATACAACAAATACAATACCCCCCCCCATTACAACCCACCACCCACATACCCCTATTCTAAACCCACCCAAACCCCCCTTAAAAAAGCCTAACACTACCCCCCTGAAGATCTCCCTACCTTGTCTTCACCACACCGGGCCGAACTCCTGATCCGATCCGGGCGATGTCATCCTCCAAGCGGCAAAGAAGAATTCTTCCTCCGGCGACGTCTTCCTCCAAGCGGCAGCAAAGTCTTCATTCTTCCGGCGGCATCTTCAATCTTCTTTCTTCGCTCCGCCACCGCGGAGCATCCATCCCGGCCGACTGCTGAACTTGGAATGAGGTACCTTTAAATGACGTCATCCAAGATGGCGTCCGCCGAATTCCGATTGGCTGATAGGATTCTATCAGCCAATCGGAATTAAGTTAGAAAAATCTGATTGGCTGATTCAATCAGCCAATCAGATTCAAGTTCAATCCGATTGGCTGATCCAATCAGCCAATCAGATTGAGCTCGCATTCTATTGGCTGTTCCGATCAGCCAATAGAATACGAGCTCAATCTGATTGGCTGATTGGATCAGCCAATCGGATTGAACTTGAATCTGATTGGCTGATTCAATCAGCCAATCAGATTTTTCTAACTTAATTCCGATTGGCTGATAGAATCCTATCAGCCAATCGGAATTCGGCGGACGCCATCTTGGATGACGTCATTTAAAGGTACCTCATTCCAAGTTCAGCAGTCGGCCGGGATGGATGCTCCGCGGCGGCGGAGCGAAGAAAGAAGATTGAAGATGCCGCCGGAAGAATGAAGACTTTGCTGCCGCTTGGAGGAAGACGTCGCCGGAGGAAGAATTCTTCTTTGCCGCTTGGAGGATGACATCGCCCGGATCGGATCAGGAGTTCGGCCTGGTGTGGTGAAGACAAGGTAGGGAGATCTTCAGGGGGGTAGTGTTAGGCTTTTTTAAGGGGGGTTTGGGTGGGTTTAGAATAGGGGTATGTGGGTGGTGGGTTGTAATGGGGGGGGGGGGTATTGTATTTGTTGTATGCAAAAGAGCTGAATTCTTTGGGGCATGCCCCACAAAAGGCCCTTTTAAGGGCTGGTAAGGTAAAGAGCTTTGAAATTTGTTTAATTTAGAATAGGGCAGGGAATTTTTTTTATTTTGGGGGTTTATTATTTTATTAGGGGGCTTAGAATAGGTGTAATTAGCTTAAATATCTTGTAATCTTTTTTTTATTTTTTGTAATTTAGTGTTTGTTTTTTTTTGTAATTTAGTTTAGTTAATTTAATTGTATTTTTAGATAGATGTTTGTAGTTTATAAAATTTATTGATAGTGTAGGTGTATTTGTAACTTAGGTTAGGATTTATTTTACAGGTAATTGGGTAATTATTTTAACTAGGTAGATATTAAATAGTTAATAACTATTTAATATCTATTATACCTAGTTAAAATAATTAACAATTTACCTGTAAAATAAATATTAACCCTAACATAGCTACAATGTAATTATTAATTATATTGTAGCTATCTTAGGGTTTATTTTATAGGTAAGTATTTAGATTTAAATAGGAATATTTTAGTTTATAAATGAATTAGATTAATTTAATATAAATTTAGTTAGGGTTAGATAGAGTTAATATAGTTAATATAAATACTATAGTAACTATATTAACTATATTAACCCTAATATAATTAGGGTTAATATAGTTAATATATATAATGTAATACCTATATTAACTATAATATACTTAGGGTTAATATAGATAATATAGCTGGCGGCGGGGTAGGTAGATTAAATTAGGGGTTAATCATTTTAATAGAGATGGCGGCGGTGTAAGGGGCTTACATTAGGGGTTAATAATTTTAATATAGATGGCGGCGGTGTTAGGGGCTCACTTTAGGGGGTTATAGATATAATATAGCTGGCGGCGGGGTACGGGAGCGGCGGTTTAGGGGTTAATAATTTTATTAGGTTGCGGCGGGGTAAAGGAGCGGCGGTTTAGGGGTTAATAGCTTTTTTATTGTTAGGCTAGTGAGGGGGGATAGCGGATAGAGGGTTAGACAGTGCGGGCTATGTTAGGGAGGCGTGTTAGACAGTGCGGGTGTTTTAAACTTTAGTCAGGTTTTATAGGCGCCGGCAGTTTCTAACGTGGCGCAAGTCACTGGCGACGCCAGAAATTTGTTCTTACGCAGATTTCTGGACATCGCTGGTTTGTGAGACTTACGGCACGTTAGCATCTGACGGCGACCTATATGGGATGGCTCGAGTTGCGAGCTGAAACTGCGGGCGACGCCGGTTCCCTCGCTTGCGCCGCAAACTGCGATCGATATCGGATCGCGCCCCTCATGTGTATTCTCCTACGGTGCATTAATATACTATTAGTCCCTAGTGTATAGCTTCTATTTTGCATTATTTCCCTGAAGTTATTATTCCTTTGATCATGTATACAAAGTATTCTGATAGATTTTTCACATTTCAGATAAGTTTCATTTATTATATTATTTTTTTTCAAATGTTACTAATACCATGTTATGTAGTAAACATTTTCATTATGTGGTTTTGAAAATCTAAACTAAAAACAGTTTGAATTATATGTTCTATAAACACTCCCTTTATACCATTATATTAGGTTCTAATAAAAAATAATTGGGTTACATGATTTAGCTTAGATATGTTTGTATCCCATATCCTCTGTTTTGAATTATTTCTCCAAGTCGTTATTTCCTTAGTCCACCTTTAGTTAAGTATTAGGTAAATTTTGGTCACATGATGATGCTTAAGGCAAGCACTATTTATTTTAACCTAGTTTTAGTATTGATCACGCCTATGAGTAAGGCAAGTTAGCCGAAACATGTAAGGCATGATCATTTTGGCTTTCCAGGCTTCTATTTTGTGGTGATACCAATAAAGATACTACATTTTATGGAAGAAGTGCCGGCTACGTTCTTTTGCGATTTCAGTTTAAAACAAAACACGCTCATCATACACAAGCCCTTGCACGGCAAAAGATATAGATACACATTATACAGGTTGTACAATTTATGAATCAAATACCTAAACAAAAGAATGTTAATCTATTTACAAGCTAATTAATAATCACATAACAAGATGTGTATGTATATGTCCCTTTGAAATAGAAAAGTGTCTTATATTCATGTTATTATTATACATAGGAATAACATAGTAAAGATGCTACATCATAAGTATACGTAGCTGAATGCATAGATATTTACAGATTCATGCAACAAACTAAAACCTACAGTATATGTATGTATATATATATATATATATATATATATATATATATATATATATACACACTGGGGAAATTATTTCCAAAAGTTGATAAGGTCAAACCTAGAGTTCAGACCAAGTGGGATCCTTGTTCCCAGTCTAAAGATCCAATACATCTCCCTTTTGGCTAACAGTTGATCGAGGTCCCCTCCTCTTTTTGTAGTTCTGACTTTTTCTTTGGCACTCCATCTAAAAGGTGTTAAAGGGACATTAAACCCAAAAAAATTATTTCATGATTCAGATAGAGAATATAATTTTTAAAAAGTTTCCAATTTACTTCTATTATCAAATTTATTTAATTCTCATGTTATTCTTTGTTGAAGAGATACCTAGGTAGGTAGTGTGCACATGCCTGAAGCTCTACATTACAGGAAATAGTGCTGTCATCTTGTGCTCCTGCTAATGTATAACATTGTTGCAAAACTGCTGCTATATAGTGCTGCAGGCACGTGCACACTCTTGAGCTTACATTTCTGCTTTTCAAATAAGAATAACAAGAAAACGTGATAATAGAAGTAAATTAGAAAGTTGTTTAAAATTTGAGGTTCTATCAAAATCAAGAAAGAAAAAAAATAGGGTTTTTAAGGATGCTATTATGTCTTGTAGAAAAACGTTGAACAAGGGGAGTGGTTGATTTGCCATTAGTTATAGTAGAAAAATGTTTTCTTATGCGTGAATTAATGTCTACTAGTAAGACTTATATATTGAACCTTACACTGTACACAGGTTATAAGATAAATCACACCTACAGTAGTACAGTTAAGACAGGATTTTATGTCAAAGGTATACCCTTTTATTTCTGATTTAAAGGTAGTGGTTACCTGAGCATAGTCACAGGGTTTGCACTTTTTGTGCCCACATTTAAATATACCAAAATGTCTAAGCCAGGAACTAGGTGTTTCGGTAATCGGTTTTAGTTGGGTAGGAGATAGGATAGATCCTAGAGTGTGGCATTTTCTATAGGAACACCTGATGCCCTTTTTAACTGCTGCTTGCAGACCATCATCTGCAGCAAGCATGGAAACATGTTTTTTAACAATGTTACAAATATCTTGATAACTGGGCACTATAATTTGTCACAAAATATGTGCCTCCAAATGTATCCTTCCTTTTATCCTTATTTCTATCAGCCAAAAATGCATGCCTAGGTTCTGTCTGAACACTGTTCCTAGCTCTTTTGATATCCTTCAGTGGGTAGCACCTTTCCTTCAGTCTACATTCTCAAATTTGGGCCTTAGGTTCACCTATGAGTATGATTTGTCTAAGATCAATTTTCTTGATCTAACACTTACAGGAGGAAAGGATGGGAAAGTTATATCTGGGGTGTACAGAAAACCCATTTCTGGGAATACTTTGCTTCACGCTTCCAGTTGTCATCCAAGGCATGTCACATTTGCTGTGGCAAAAGGCCAATACACCAGGATTAAAAGAAATTGCAGTGAACAATCTGATTTTATGGTTGAGGCTGACAACTTGGAATGTAGATTGAAGATAAGGTGCTACCCACTGAAGGATATAAAAAGAGCTAGGAACAGTGTTCAGACAGATCCTAGGCATACATTTTTGGCTGATAGAAATAAGGATAAAAGGAAGGATAAATTTGGGGGCACACATTTCATGACAAATTATAGTGCTCAGTATCAGGATATTTGTAACATTGTTAAAAAAACATTTTTTCACGCTTGCTGCAGATGATGGTCTGCAAGCAGCAGTTAAAAAGGGCATCAGGTTTTCCTATAGAAAATGCCGCACTCTAGGATCTATCCTATCTCCCACCCAACTAAAACCGATTACCGAAACACCTAGTTCCTGGCTTAGATATTTGGATATATTTAAATGTGGGCACAAAAAGTGCAACCCCTGTGACTATGTTCAGGTAACCACTACCTTTAAATCAGAAACAAAAGGGTATACCTTTGACATAAAATCCTGTCTTAACTGTACTACTGTAGGCGTGATTTATCTTATAACTTGTGTCCAGTGTAAGGTTCAATATATAAGTCTTACTAGTAGAGATATTAATTCACGCATAAGAGAACATTTTTCTACTATAACTAATGGCAAATTAACCACTCCCCTTGTTCAACATTTTTCTACAACACATAATAGCACCCTTAATACCTTTAGATGAAGTGCTATAGAAAAAGTCAGAACTCCCAAAAGAGGAGGGGACCTCGATCAACTGTTAGCCAAAAGGGAGATGTATTGGATCTTTAGACTGGGAACGAGGATCCCACTTGGTCTGAAGTCTAGGTTTGACCTTATCAACTTTTGGGAATAATTTCCCCAGTGTATATATATATATATTATATATATATATATATGTAACAGCTTACAATGTGGTGTTAGGTTAAGAATTATGCATTACTGTTTCTTCAAATTACACATTATATTACCAGGGCCGGCGCTTGCATAAAGGCAAATTAGGCAATGGCCTTAGGGCGCCACAGTATGGGGGCGCAAACTGCCGGTGACAACTGACAACCTGCAGCAGCAGAAAAAATTTTTTTTTTACATTTGCGGATTGCGTTGCGGTTCGCCCCCAGTCCAGATAGATAACCTTAAATTTTCTTAGGGCGAATTGAGAAATTGGGGTGCCGTGCTAATACATGTGTAGCTAAGTTACATTTTTAAAAATATTTGCTGAAATTCAAATGTTTCCCGCGCGCACAGGCTGCATCTGTTCAGTGCACGCGGGCTTCTGTAGGGAAAGGATGAGGGGGTGGAGCTTCTGGAGCAGGAGTTGCGCTGTCCTGGCTGGAACTTCAAGTAGCTCAGCAGTTCTGATTTGGCATGGCAGCAGACAGTCACAGGTAAAGCAAAACCTGTACTAAAGTAAAGCGTATAGAAAAAACAAAGCCTGTCCTGTAAAAGCAAGTGTTAATTTAAGCAAACAGCTCAGAAACTGCACCACGGAAAATAGCTCAGACAGTTAACTACAAGTTTACTTTTACTCCACTGTCTGAGCTATTTTCCATGCTGCATGTTCTGAACCATTTGCTTAAATAAACACTTGCTTTTAAAGGACAGGCTTGCTTTGTTTTTTTAAATATATATATTTTTTTCTGATTTATGCAGGGCTGTTGGATATATATGTTAATGTCCTAAAAGCACTGTGTTTAACCCTTAGTGCCATTTGTGGGAGTATCTGCTTAATGCAGTCCTAGCTCCGTGCAGAGAGATACTGTGCTCTGCTCGGTTAAACAAGATTTATAAGCCAGGGAGCTGTTCCTGCAGAGGGAGATCACAATGTAACTGGGAAATCGGACACAAGCCCCTCACAGTAAGCAGAGGGGAGGCAAACAGGAGAGGGGGATGGGTAGGGAGAGAGTTTTGCTTGGCTGTGTCTCAGCTCAACTTGGGGATATAAGACGTGAATTCAGAGTGACATGACACTTATGCTGCTGTAAATATGTGTGTTTATGTATGTGTAAATGTGTATGTATGTGTAAATATATGTGTGTGTATGTATGTGTAAATGTGTGTATGTATGTGTAAATATGTGTGTGTATGTGTAAATATGTGTATGTGTAAATATGTGTATGTGTAAATATGTGTATGTATAAATATGTGTGTGTATGTATAAATATGTGTGTGTATGTATGTGTAAATATGTGTGTATGTATATGCAAATATGTGTATGTGTAAATGTGTGTATGTATGTGTAAATGTGTATGTATGTGTAAATGTGTGTGTATGTGTAAATATGTGTGTGTGTGTATGTGTAAATATGTGTGTGTGTGTATGTGTAAATATGTGTGTGTGTATGTGTAAATATGTGTGTGTAAATGTGTGTGTGTATGTATAAATGTGTGTGTGTGTAAATATGTGTGTATCTAAAAATGTGTGTGTGTGTATGTGTAAATATGTGTGTGTAAATATGTGTGTGTATGTATATGTAAATATGTGTGTGTATGTATATGTAAATATGTGTATGTATATGTAAATATGTGTGTATATGTAAATATGTGTGTATATGTAAATATGTGTGTGTATATGTAAATATGTGTATGTGTAAAAATGTGTACGTATGTATTTGTGTATGTATGTATATGTAAGTGTGTGTAAACATGTGTGTATGTATGTGTAAATATGTATGTGTATGTATGTGTAAATATGTGTGTGTAAATGTGTGTGTATGTATCTGTAAATATGTGTAAATGTGTGTGTGTGCATGTATGTGTAAGTGTGTGTGTGTGAAAATATGTATGCATGTGTAAAATTGTATGAGTATGTGTGTGTGTAGGTAAATGTTGTTACCTGCACATTTATGTCATGCAGAAATATCTATTACACAGGGTATATCATTTTTTTTTTTTGGGGGGGGGGGGGGGGGGCGGGAAAATGTGTTTTTGCCTATGTAGCCAAAAATCCTAGCACCGGCCCTGTATATTACGCATACAATGATCAGTATTTTCTTATATATATATATATATATATATATATATATATATATATATATATATATAAAAAAGTCCCAAGAACAGATCAGCACATCAAACGGTTATACAGCAGCCAGGGTGCACTTAAATCAAAGTCCATAATTCCAAAAGCAAAAAAGGCACTCACTGTTCATAATAAAATATAACTTTTAATAAGCCAAGTTTAAAACGACATAACGTTTCGGTGTTCACATAACACCTTTGTCAAATGTCAAAAATAGACAACTTAATGCCCAACCACTCACCTGTATATACTGTATATACTGTAGGTTTTAGTTTGTCGCATGAATCTGTAAATATCTATGCATTCAGCTACGTATACTTATGATGTAGCAGCTTTACTATGTTTTTCGTATGTATAATAATAACATGAATATACAACACTTTTCTATTTCAAAGGGGCATATACATACACATCTTGTTATGTGATTATTAATTAGCTTGTAAATAGATTAACATTGTTTTGTTTAGGTATTTGATTCATAAATTGTGCAACCTGTATAATGTGTATCTATATCTTTTGCCGTGCAAGGGCTTGTGTATGATGGGCGTGTTTTGTTTTAACCAAATAGGATTGTAGTATCCTCTTTTTAATTTGTTAGTTTAGCATAGCACCTTAAGCTATGATTACAGCTCCCAGCCGAAATGCATAAGCCTGTGGTGCTACGCTCACCTACACTTGTTTTCTCTGTGAAGTATTTTAACTGATGGATCAATAAATTAAACTTTTAATTGAGCATTCCTCCTTTTCGTCATTACTAAAACTCTACACCAGTTGGATATGCTCATTGCACGCAAGGACCAACACTGCGAGCTGGTACATGCTCCGTCCAGCAGATTTGTTTAGTCCCGGAACCGTAACGCCATCAGTGTCATCAGCGAATACACACGTGGAACGCTTGCCACTAGAGGGTGAGGGACGCCGACAGACTCGGTTGTGGATCCAAGCGATCTAAAGAAACGAGTCCCTGTTTCCTGGTAAGACTCCGTGTGTTTTCTGCTTATTTGTTTGAAGATAGTATTATGGGACTATCATAAGGTGTGTGCGGTTCGTTAAAGCCTCCTTTGGTCAGTGGCTTGTACGCAGTGTTTTTAAAAAGCAAATAGTATTATCAGTCCTGGAGACATAAGACTGGTTCTGTTTCTTTTTAATCAATATTTCTTACAGACCAGAGACGTTGCAAAATTACTTCTAACTGTCTTGCCCTCCAGACCTCCTTAAGGCCCTCTGTGGCCTAGTGTATGGAGGTAATTGGCTTCATGGTGTCCAGCATAGATATCATCCCATTCGCCATGTTCCATCTCAGACCTCTTCAGCTGTGTATGCTGAGGCAATGGAACGGCAACCACTCGGATCTGACACAACAGATTTCTCTGGACAACCGGTCGAGCAAGTTTCGGCTATTCTAATTGCTCCATCGTGGCCGCGAAGGATGTGGGTCACGGACCTGGTGGGGATATCCTCATCTCCTCCATGGAAGTTGCCATAGAAACATAGATATTGACGGCAGATAAGAGCCATAGGCCCAGCAAGTCTGCCCGACCTTACCTAACAGTATAAACGTATCTAGTTCGTAGGATAGCCTTATGCTTGTCCCATGCATTTTTAAAGTCCCCCACAGTGTTTGTTGCTACTACCTCTTGAGGAAGTTTATTCCATAAATCAATCACTCTTTCTATAAAGAAGTGCTTCCTCAAATTACTCCTGAATCTATTACCCTTTAGCTTGAGCTCATGACCCCTTGTTCTTGAATTTTCCATTTTATGTAAAATACCCACAGCCTCAGTTTTACTAAACCCTTTAATGTACTTGAAAGTTGCTATCATATCACCTCTTTCCCTTCTCTCCTCTAAGCTATACATATTTAGGTCATTGAGCCTATCCTGGTAAGTTTTATTTTTTAGACCATGTACCATTTTGGTAGCCCTCCTTTGCACAGATTCAAGTTTGTTAATATCCTTCTGAAGATATGGTCTCCAGAACTGCACACAATACTCAAGATGAGGCCTAACTACTGATCTATAAAGTGGCATAAGAACCTTACTATTTCTGCTGCAAATACCTCTACCAATACATCCAAGCATTCTGCTAGCCTTACTCGCTGCACTACTACATTGTTTACTAAGTTTTAAATCATCTGAAATAATAATTCCCAAGTCCTGTTCCTCGTCTGTAACAGTCAGTAAAATGTCATTGAGTCTGTAATTAACATTTGGATTTTTCTTCCCTAAATGCATTATTTTACACTTTGCTGTGTTAAACTTTAGATCCCAGTCATTTGTCCAATCCTCCAATTGTTGTATATCACTTCTCATTTTGTCTACCCCCCCTGGAACATCCACTCTGTTGCAAATTTTTGTATCATCTGCAAAGAGACATACTTTCCCCTGTAGCCCTTTGCTGATATTGCAGATAAATATGTTAAACAAAACAGGCCCCAGAACTGACCCCTGAGGAACACCACTAGTAACAGCCCCCTCTGCTGAATGAACTCCATTCTAATAGGATGTTATTTGAGTATTGTGTTAATAATATGAGAATATAATCTATGCTAAGGTGGTTGTTAATGTATGTCTAATGAATTTTACAAATGTATCACTATTCTGACATTTTTTAGGCTAGTGCAATAGTTTAATAAGACCAAACCATGGTTGCAATCACATAATTAGTTACTTTGTGAGCTTTTTAACTTCTCATTTGTATATAGGTTTTGTATGAATGTTTTCTATATGACAAGTGGTTTTTTATGACTTTGTTTAGATTTACAGCCCATACTAACATAGTTAATTGATTAATTGAGTAATTAAACACATGAATTGTTAATGCTATAAAGGAAGGCTAAAGGCTGTACTATGACATCACATGATTAAGGGGACCGCCCCGAAACGTTGTGTTTTCTCTGATCCCCATGTTCTAAAATAAAGGGATTTTTAATCTGACACCTCTATGCTGTTTCTATGATTTGATGGTGGGTTTGGCAGTGGCCCACGGATGTGTCCGTTCCTCTGGCTAAAGTGCTGGTTCTTGTTTGGATTTTATAAGATCAAGGTGTCCAGGATTTTTTCCTTTCTCCAAGAGGTTTGGAGAAGGGACTTGCCGCTAGTTTCTTAAAGGGACAGATTTCGGCTTTATCTGTGTTATTGCACAAGAGGCTCACTGACCTTCCTGATATATACAGTCTTTTGTTCAGGCTCTGTCTAAAATCAGGTCTGTGTTTAGACCTACCTCTCCTCCTTGGAGTTTAAATCTGGTTCTTAAGGTTTTGCAGAGGGCTCCGTTTGAGCCTATTCATTCGGTTGATATTAAGTTACTGTCTTGGAAGGTTCTTTTTCTACTGGCCATTGCTTCGGCACACAGAGTCTCTGAGATGGCGGCCTTGCAATGTGACCCACCTTACCTAGTTTTTCATGCTGATAAGGCTGTTCTTCGCACTGGGTTGTATTTTCTCCCTAAGGTTGTGTCTGATCGCAATCCATCTTCTTCAAAGGAACGATTATTTCATAATTTGGATGTGGTTCGGGCTTTGAAATTCTATCTTCAGGCTACGAAGGATTTTAGAAAGACTTTGTCATTGTTTGTTGTCTATTCTGGGAAGCGTAGAGGGCAGAAGGCTTCTTCCACTTCCCTATCTTTCTGGTTAAGGAGCATTATTCGCTTAGCATATAAAAAAAAAAGTGGGTCATAAGCCTCCTCAGAGGATTAGGGCTCATTCAATTAGAGCTGTGGCTTCATCTTGGGCCTTCAAGAATGAGGCCTCTATGGAGCAGATTTGTAGGGCGGCTACCTGGTCCTCCTTACATACCTTTTCAAAATTTTAAAAATTTGACGTTTTTGCTTTGGCTGAAGCAGCTTTTGGGAGAAAGGTTTTGCAGACTGTGGTGCCCTCAGAATAGGGTCCGCCTCTCTTTTTATCCTCCCGTTTTCATTAAGTGTCCTCTAGAGCTTGGGTATAAGTTTCCCACAAGTAAGGAATGAAGCCCTGGACTCTCCTCATATTAAGATGGAAAACATAAATTATGCTTACCAGATAATTTCCTTTCCATCTGTCTGAGGAGAGTCCACGACCCCCGCCCGTTTTTTTCCATTGCGCGGACCAAATTTTTTTGTTCTTCTGGCATCATTTATACCCTGATATTTCTCCTACTGTTCCTTGTTCCCTTAGCAAAATGAGTGGGGGATGAGGGGAGTGGGGGAGGTATTTAAGCCTTTGGCTGGGGTGTCTTTGCCTCCTCCTGGTGGCCAGGTTCTGTATTCCCACAAGTAATGAATGAAGCCGTGGACTCTCCTCATACAGATGGAAAGGAAATTATCTGGTAAGCATAATTTATGTTTTTTGCATAAGTGACCTTAGATAACTGTGTGGTCAGCTCCATCAAAGCTATAAACACATAGGTAAATTCCTGTTAGCTACTATCCTTGCAATTATTGAGCATGACACAGCCAGTGATTGGCATGTTGTGTGACGGCTGTTTCTGATTGCCTGACCATCCATGTGTTAATTCCCTTTGATAGTAGAGCAGCAATTAATGTATTAAGCTAGTTTTGTCTTGAGGTATAATGAATAGCAGAAAACTGTAAAGGAGCCTTTTGACTGATTTTGGTTGTCCGTGACTGATCAAAAATGTCGTTGTTGGTTACAGTGATTGCCAACTAACATTGACACCAAATATTAGCTCTAGTTAATTAACAATCTCTGTATTGATACTCTCTTTATGGTATGAATACAATTTATATTTTACGGTTTGTAGGATAGATAAGGTAAAAGAACAGGATGATAATGCAAATGAATTTGGCAACGTAATGTACTATCGAAGTTATTTATCTTTCAAAAGATCAAAAATATAGTTCATTCTGACTTTTGTTTAGAACATTATCTTTATAAAACAGTTGTTACTTGTAAAGGAGCTATGCATATATATGACTTAAATAAACAGAGTAACATTTACATTTTTCATTTGTTGTTTCTGTTTCTCCAATAGGAGAAGATCAAGAACTTCCAAGAAAGTATGGGGATTGGCAAGAAACAGGTAAACTTTCTGTAGGTTTTCTGTTATTTGACCATTATTTGCTTACATTGCGTGATGTCCATCACCAAATTAAAACAACATAGAAAGTTTATGTTGTCTTTCATACATTTAATTTAAAGGGACATGAAACCCCAAATCTTTATTTCATGATTCAGGTAGAGCATACAATACTAAACAACTTTCCAATTTATGTCTATTATAACAATTGTTTTGTTCTCTTGGTGTCCTTTGTTGAATGAGCAGAAATGCACTACTGGGAGCTAGCTGAATACATGGGAGTGAATGGCAACTGGCATATATGTGCAGCCTCCAATCAGCAGCTAGCTCCCACCAGTGCATTGCTGCTCCTAAGCCTACTTAGATATGCTTTTTAACAGAGCATACCCAGAGAACTAATCAAATTTGGATAATAAAAGTAAAATGAAAAGTTGTATAAAAGTGCATTCTCTATCCCAATCATGAAAGTTTAATTTTGACTTTACTGTCCCCTGAGCGTGTTTTATTGATATTCACAGTTAGGTTTAAGAGAAGGTATGTCTTTTTTTTGAGACATAATGAGTCCACGGATCATCTTAATTACTAATGGGATATTCACCTCCTGGTCTGCAGGAGGCGGCAAAGAGCACCACAGCAGAGCTTTTAAATAGCTCCTCCCTTCCCTCCCACTCCAGTCATTCTCTTTGCCTACGTTAGTGATAGGAAGTGGTAAAATGAGGTGTTAGTAAAAGATTCTTCAATCAAGAGTTTATTATTTTTAAAGTAGTGCAAGATTGTGCTGCTTTGTCCTAGGGTGTAGCCGTAGTCCATATCAATCTCTTCAGTAGAGCATTGGTGGCTTTAGAGCAATGGGAACTTGTGGGACATAATTCTCACTGTGCCTCCCATATACTGATGCTGCCCTAACCCTGAAAAATTTGAGGGATATTACTCAGTATTTTCTCTTATTTCATAGATCCATGTGAGGAATAGGACCTCTCAAACCTGGGAACTGCCTTTGCTGTCGGTCAGAATATGAGGTAAGTGCTGACTTTTATTTCTGGGGTTAAAAGAAAGAACTCAGAAGAAGTTGGACACTTACTTTGTAAGGATGGGACTTATAAAGAAGCCCTTAATGGATTGGGCACTTTATTTTTATCTGGCATGAATTATCCTTTATACATAGGAGACTATGCGACAGCTAACGCAGGCACTGGGGAATCAATTGTGGTGTTTCACAAGGGCACTTTGTATTTAATATGCAATTCTCCTTACAGGGCAACTGACAATGGTGGTAGTCACATCTCCCAGCAGTTACTTAAAAAACATGCCGACCGGGAGATGACTGTACTGATATCGACCTCGATGGGCGTAATTGGGCTCTTTTGTGTTTAGTAATTTTACTTTAACTCAGGACACTATTGTATTAGTAATTGATCACATCTTCCGGCGGTTAGTAATTGATCACATCTCCCGGCGGTTACATAAAACAATATGCCGACCGGGAGATGACTATATTGTCAACGACGGGCGGTCCTTGAGGAGGCGCATTTGCATAGCGCGCCTGTTCCCCTTCTCTTCCGGAGAGTCTAAAGAGATCTTGTGCAGTTGCTGGTCCTATTACGCATCCTCATATTATATCATGCGTTATTAGGACCGGAGACTGTCTTCCCCTGTTGCGGTGGAGTTCTGGATCTGAACGTACTGCTCAGAGGGAGTTAGTTTTACTGTTCAGGCAGGCACCTCAGCAGTTTCCTGCTGAGGGGCATTGATAAATTGCAAAGGTTATTTAAGCTGTTCTGCCCTATTTACAGCAAATAATAAAAAAAAGGAAAAAAGTTACCATTTTAAAATTTAAAGCGAAGGTAACGTTTTTGTTTATTTTGCATTTATTAAAAAATTAAAGATTTTTTTTTTTTTTTTTTTTGAGATCTTGGTTCCTTGTGAATCATAATGGACCAAGAGGCTATGGAGAGGGTCTCTTTCTTTTGTGTTGTTGCACAATGTTTAACCACCAACTCCTTTTCTGTTCCTCATGTATGTGAGGAATTTAATCCTTAGGGATAGTCCTTTTTTTCTCAGACAACATTTTCCATAGAGGATGTTGTTCAGAAATTTAATTACAATGTTCAATATGCACAATTTTCTCCTTAGGAGTCCCAAATTTTATTGCCCTCACATGCAGTGCCCCGCGCTTTCTCTATAACTCATTTTGGGTTACTTTACAAGACTTCGCTCTTCTCATGTGTTCTGATGCGTTGTCTGCTTTCCCAATATTGCAGGGAAAGCGTTAGAGGAAAAAACAGATATTCAGCAAGCGAGGTTTCTGACACAGTGTATTTCCTCTTGCTGATGCTGAAGTTGTATCTTTCAAGTTTAAGCTACATCACCTCCGTCTGTTACTCAAGGAAGTTTTAGCTACATTGGACGACATCGACTCCTCAGTCGTAATTAATCCAGAAAAAAACATAATTTATGTAAGAACTTACCTGATAAATTCATTTCTTTCATATTAGCAAGAGTCCATGAGCTAGTGACGTATGGGATATACATTCCTACCAGGAGGGGCAAAGTTTCCCAAACCTTAAAATGCCTATAAATACACCCCTCACCACACCCACAATTCAGTTTAACGAATAGCCAAGAAGTGGGGTGATAAGAAAAAAGTGCGAAAGCATATAAAATAAGGAATTGGAATAATTGTGCTTTATACAAAAAAATCATAACCACCGCAAAAAAGGGCGGGCCTCATGGACTCTTGCTAATATGAAAGAAATGAATTTATCAGGTAAGTTCTTACATAAATTATGTTTTCTTTCATGTAATTAGCAAGAGTCCATGAGCTAGTGACGTATGGGATAATGACTACCCAAGATGTGGATCTTCCACACAAGAGTCACTAGAGAGGGAGGGATAAAATAAAGACAGCCAATTCCTGCTGAAAATAATCCACACCCAAAATAAAGTTTAATGAAAAACATAAGCAGAAGATTCAAACTGAAACCGCTGCCTGAAGTACTTTTCTACCAAAAACTGCTTCAGAAGAAGAAAATACATCAAAATGGTAGAATTTGGTAAAAGTATGCAAAGAGGACCAAGTTGCCGCTTTGCAAATCTGATCAACCGAAGCTTCATTCCTAAACGCCCAGGAAGTAGAAACTGACCTAGTAGAATGAGCTGTAATCCTCTGAGGCGGAGTTTTACCCGACTCAACATAGGCAAGATGAATTAAAGATTTCAACCAAGATGCCAAAGAAATGGCAGAAGTTTTCTGGCCTTTCTAGAACCGGAAAAGATAACAAATAAACTAGAAGTCTTTCGGAAAGACTTAGTAGCTTCAACATAATATTTCAAAGCTCTAACAACATCCAAAGAATGCAACGATTTCTCCTTAGAATTCTTAGGATTAGGACATAATGAAGGAACCACAATGTCTCTACTAATGTTGTTGGAATTCACAACTTAGGTAAAAATTCAAAAGAAGTTCGCAACACCGCCTTATCCTGATGAAAAATCAGAAAAGGAGACTCACAAGAAAGAGCAGATAATTCAGAAACTCTTCTGGCAGAAGAGATGGCCAAAAGGAACAAAACTTTCCAAGAAAGTAATTTAATGTCCAATGAATGCATAGGTTCAAATGGAGGAGCTTGAAGAGCCCCCAGAACCAAATTCAAACTCCAAGGAGGAGAAATTGACTTAATGACAGGCTTTATACGATCCAAAGCTTGTACAAAACAATGAATATCAGGAAGAATAGCAATCTTTCTGTGAAAAAGAACAGAAAGAGCAGAGATTTGACCTTTCAAGGAACTTGCGGACAAACCCTTATCTAAACCATCCTGAAGAAACTGTAATATTCTCGGTATTCTAAAAGAATGCCAAGAAAAATGATGAGAAAGACACCAAGAAATATAAGTCTTCCAGACTCTATAATATATCTCTCTGGATACAGATTTACGAGCCTGTAACATAGTATTAATCACAGAGTCAGAGAAACCTCTTTGACCAAGAATCAAGCGTTCAATCTCCATATCTTTAAATTTAAGGATTTCAGATCCTGATGGAAAAAAGGACCTTGAGACAGAAGGTCTGGTCTTAACGGAAGAGTCCACGGTTGGCAAGAGGCCATCCGGACAAGATCCGCATACCAAAACCTGTGAGGCCATGCCGGAGCTACCAGCAGAACAAACGAGCATTCCTTCAGAATCTTGGAGATTACTCTTGGAAGAAGAACTAGAGGCGGAAAGATATAGGCAGGATGATACTTCCAAGGAAGTGATAATGCATCCACTGCCTCCGCCTGAGGATCCCGGGATCTGGACAGATACCTGGGAAGTTTCTTGTTTAGATGAGAAGCCATCAGATCTATTTCTGGAAGTTCCCACATTTGAACAATCTGAAGAAATACCTCTGGGTGAAGAGACCATTCGCCCGGATGCAACCTTTGGCGACTGAGATAATCCGCTTTCCAATTGTCCATACCTGGGATATGAACCGCAGAGATTAGACAGGAGCTGGATTCCGCCCAAACCAAAATTCGAGATACTTCTTTCATAGCCAGAGGACTGTGAGTCCCTCCTTGATGATTGATGTATGCCACAGTTGTGACATTGTCTATCTGAAAACAAATGAACAACTCTCTCTTCAGAAGAGGCCAAGACTGAAGAGCTCTGAAAATTGCACGGAGTTCCAAAATATTGATCGGAAATCTCACCTCCTGAGATTCCCAAACCCCTTGTGCCGTCAGATACCCCCACACAGCTCCCCAACCTGTAAGACTTGCATCTGTTGAGATTATAGTCCAGGTCGGAAGAACAAAGAAGCCCCCTGAACTAAACGATGTGATCTGTCCACCATGTCAGAGAGTGTCGTAAAATCGGTTTAAAGATATTAATTGAGATATCTTTGAGTAATCCCTGCACCATTGGTTCAGCATACAGAGCTGAAGAGGTCGCATGTGAAAACGAGCAAAGGAGATCGCATCTGATGCGGCAGTCCTAAGACCCAACATTTCCATGCATAAGGCTACCAAAGGGAATGATTGTGACTGAAGGTTTTGACAAGCTGATATCAATGTTAAACTTCTCTTGTCTGACAAGGACAGAGTCATAGACACTGAATCTATCTAGAAACCTAAAAAGGTTACCCTTGTCTGAGGAATCAATGAACTGATTAGTAAATTGATCCTCCAACCATGAACTTGAAGAAACAACACAAGTCGATTCGTATGAGATTCTTCGAAAATGAGAAGACTGAGCAAGTACCAAGATATCGTCCAAATAAGGAAATACCAAAACCCTGTTCTCTGATTACAGAAAGAAGGGCACCGAGAACCTTTGAAAAAAATTCTTGGAACTGAGGCTAGGCCAAACGGTAGAGCCACAAAACTGGTAATGCTTGTCTAAAAAGAGAATCTCAGACACTAAAAGTGATCTGGATGAATCGGAATATGCAGATACACATCCTGTAAATCTATTGTAGACATATAATGCCCTTGCTAAACAAAAGGCAGGATAGTCCTACAGTAACCATCTTGAATGTTGGTATCCTAACATAACGATTCAATAATGATAGATCCGGAACTGGTCTGAAGGAATTGACCTTCTTTGGTACAAAGAAGAGATAAAATAAAACCCCAGCCCCTGTTCCAGAACTGGAACTGGCATAAATACTCCAGCCAACTCTAGATCTGAAACACATTTCAGAAATGCTGAGCCTTTGCTGTGTTAACTGGGACACGGGAAAGAAAAAAATCTCTTAGCAGGAGGCCTTAACTTGAAGCCAATTCTGTACCTTTCTGAAACAATGTTCTGAAACCAGAGATTGAGAACGGAATTGATCCAAATTTCTTTGAAGAAAACGTAATCTGCCCCATACCAGCTGAGCTGGAATAAGGGCCGCACCTTCATAGGTACTTAGGAGCTGGCTATAGGTTTCTATAAGGCTTGGATATATTCCAAACTGGAAATAGTTTCCAAACTGATACCGCTCCTGAGGATGAAGGATCAGGCTTTTGTTCCTTGTTGTGAGGAAAGGAACGAAAATGATTATTTACCCTGGAAAGAAAGGGAAAGCAAAGTTGACTTAGAAGACATATCAGCATTCCAAGTTTAATCCATAAAGCTTTTCTAGCTAAAATAGCTAGAGACATATACCTGACATCAACTCTAATGATATCAAAAGATGGTATCACCAATAAAATTATTAGCATGTTATAGAATAATAATAATGCTATAAAATTAGAGTAAAGATATTATCCATCCTTTAAGAGCACATATTTACCTATAAGGGTCTGTATATGTAGCCTGCTGTCCTCTGAAGCCCTTGTCCACTGATTAAGTTTAGGATATAACTACTTGGTAAAAGAGACGCTATCCAGTTGTCAACCTGTTGGCATAGAGATACACTATCCGGCTTTTCCTTTTTTTTTTTTTTTTTTTTTTTTTTTTTTTTTTGCTGTTTCTGTAAACTTTGTGGCTGTAAAAAGGCCCCATACAAAGTGTGTAAAGATAAAGACAAGACAAGTTAGTTGGTTTGGATTTTGGTACTAAGTCTACTATTTAGGTCTTTAAACTGTTTTACATGATATGCTATAATGCTTGGTATCCGAAAATTGGTTATCTAATTACTGTTGATTAGCTATGTTGATTACATGCATATATACACCTAAGTTAGCAGATTCTGTAATTTAGAAAAAAGAGTTTATATCTAGGAGAAATTCCTCAGATCTCATAGCCACATAACTTTACATTGGTTTATCTATAACTGCTGTAAAGATATCATAGACCCTTCTTTAAATGTGCTGTGTATGAAAATTAGAAAAACAAACTATTTTTTTCCTCCCTTTTTTCCATTTGACATCAAGTATCAGTGATGACATATTCTTTTGGATTTTTGCTGACAGTTCATTGTAATTTTGGCACCTTATAATAGCTAGTACATGTCTAACTACACTATTTTTCACCATCGCACTTATTAGGAGCTCAATTGCTACACTTACTTAATTTGTAAACACTCTTTTTTTTTTTTTTTTTTTTTTCACCACACTCTTCAACTAAGTTACTTAGTTTTTGAACATCACTACATTTATTTATTTATATTATATATATATATATAGATATATATATATATATATACACACACACAAGTATTCTTTTTCCTATATGGAAAAATTTCTCACTCATTCTAACACACGATCACCAATTATGCCGCCAAAAGTAAAAGATAAGAAGTCCAAAATATTAGATAATAGCTCTGATAGCATTGCTGAATCCCAAGCCACTACCCAAGAGTATCCAGCTTTAATGATGCAACTATCTGAATTTTTTTCCCCCCAGCTAGATTCAATTAAAAAGGAACTAGGTGGCATTACAAATGAAATTGCAGCAATAGCATCCGATCTAAAGCAGTTTGCCTCTAGACTAACAGAGGCTGAGGAAAGGATCTCTAATATAGAGGATCAACTTAATAGTCAAGAAGTAGTAGTCAACAAACATGATAATAAACTACTCACTCTAACAGCTAAAATTGAGGATATTGAAGACCGCGCTAGGCGCAATAATATTCGATTAGTGGGCCTCCCCGAAACACCGGCTTATGACGACTTAATCCATTTTACTTCCCAGCTTCTCCCTCAAATGTTAGGTTTTCCTAAAGAAAAACTACCCATTCCTATAGAAAGAGCACACAGAGTAGGAGCAAATAGATCTAATCAAGAGGGCTCTAGCCGAGATAGGATGCTGATATTTAAAGTTCTAAATTTCCAAGATAAATTAGAGTATTTTAAATATTACCGGAAAAACTTGCCATTCATGATAGATAATCGCAAAATACTTCTTTTTCAAGATTTTTCGAATGAAACCCAGATAAAAAGAAAGGAGATGTCCCCCTTTTTTCCACAATTGATAGATAAAGGATATAAAGTTAGGATGATATACCCAGCAAAAATAATTGTGGAGAATAATGGCAGAATTAACACGCTTAATAACAGTAAAGAAGCTAGAGATTTTCTTATCCATGATAAACTTTAAAATAATAATATTCCCATTATTTCCAGATCTTATTAATCATGCGGTGTCTATGGTTAGACAGATGTTCTATCCAGTTTGTTTTAAGTCTTGTCTTGTGTTATGTGATTTTATTATTAAAATATATTTTTCCTTTTTTTTTTTTTTTTTTTTTTTTTTTTCCTTTTTCTGTTTTTCTTTTCCCTTCTTTCTCCCCCGGTACCTCCCTCCTTACCTATCGTGGCCTATTGGATTAAGATTATTAAGTTGTCATGACAGCACCTCTTAAAATTCTTTCATGGAATGTCGGTGGAATAACATCCCCTATTAAACGTAAACAAATTATATCTCTATTGGGTAAACACTCCCCTGACATTGTATTTCTACAAGAAACCCACCTCAAAGAGGCTGAACTTCCTAAATTAAGATCACGTTGGGTAGGACGGGTTATCGCAACCACTTGTGTGAGCCGGAAATGTGGAGTTGCTATCTTATTTAATAAGAAATTAGAATTTGAAATTATTAGTATTGAATGTGATACAGATAATAGATTTATCATTATGAAGATTCGGATTAGAGGATGTGAATTAATTTTATGCAATGTTTATGGTCCAAATCAGTTTTCTTGCAGATTTTGGGACACAATTCAAAACAAATTATATCCTCATTGTAGTGATAGACTTATTTTAGGTGGGGACTTTAATATGGTATTCTCTCCGAATATTGATAGAATGTCCCAGAATAAACGACAAGATATGAAGGCTAGCAAGTATTTTAAAACCTTTTGTTCTTCTCTTAAACTTAATGACATTTGGAGGACCAAATTTCCTGACACCATAATATTTTCTTGTGAATCCAAAGCGCATTGTACATTCTCAAGGATTGATTATATCTTAGTCTCAGAACAGCTTCTTCAGCTAGGTCTATCTCCTCAAATTTATGATATTATTATTTCGGATCACGCGATAATTTCTCTTAATATCCATTTATATCAAAGAGAGAACTCTCATAATTCTAGTTTCTTTTTTCCTCAGTATTTATGTAATAACAGCAAATTTATAAATTGGCTAAAACTACAATGGCAAGATTTCTTTAGGAACAATATTTCATACTACAATAAAAGTGAAATATTCTGGGAAACCTTTAAAGCTGTACTCAGAGGCCAAATTAAGTCTTATTTATGTCATTATAAAAAGAAATCTCTACAGAATGAAAGACAATTATCTAACCAAGTCAAAAATGCTTTTAATCAATATAAGCTTCATTCTTCCCAGAGCAATTGGATATATTATTCTCAGTGCAGAATTAAAAGAGATATATATATTAAGCAGCAATGTCTTGAGGAAGATACTAAATTGGCCAATCGTTTTAGAGGTCATTATGGTAGTTCAGCCAAATACCTGGCCAGAATTACCAAAAATAATAAAAGCAGAAACTACATTCCGGCTATTAAGGTTGCACACCAGAGATATACAGACAATAACAATATCAGAAAAGTTTTTTTTGAATATTTTCAAGAACTATATAACACCCAACCGATAGACAATTCTAATAAACACTTTTTTTGGAATAAGATTTCCATCCCTCAACTTTCTCTCTCAGATGTAGAAATCTTGAATGCACCCATTACTAAGGAAGAAATATTGTTAACAATAAAAAATGCAAAATTGAACAAAGCTGCAGGGCCAGATGGGATCCCGGTAGAATTGTATAAAATACTTATGGAAGAGACAAGTAACTTATTAGTGGCTATGTTTAATAATTATTATATCACTTCTTCCCCTATATCAAATCTGTTCTCAGCAGCTAATATAACCCTTATCCATAAAAAAGGTAAAGACCCTGAGTACACAGCTTCATATAGACCTATATCTGTCTTAAATTCAGATTATAAAATCCTTTTATCTATCATAGCTAATAGAATGAATACATTTTTGCCTAAAATAATCCATATGGATCAAACGGGCTTTATTAACGGACGTACTGTAACCTCTAACTTACGGAAAGCTGAAATACTGTTAGATTTTTTTTGGAATCAAAATCAGACTTCAAACAATGATAAGCTTGATAAGGATCTAGCTATAAATTCTATAGACGCCGAGAAGGCATTTGATTCCATATCATGGGATCACCTGCTACATTCATTAGAAAGTTTTGGTATTAAAGGTCACTGCTTAGATTTCATAGCCAAGATCTATAAAAATCCATACTCAGCACTTTTGATTAATGGCAATCTTTCCAATAAAATCGTGTTAGGGCGAGGCACCCGACAAGGCTGTCCTTTGTCGCCTTTATTGTTTAATATTGCAATCGAGCCTCTAGCAATCTGGCTCCGTTCAGAACTAGTTGGGATGAGAGTGGGCACAATGACGTTCAAAATCTCTCTCTATGCTGACGATTTGCTAATTTTTTTAGAGGATTCGAAAAAGTCCATTCCAAAAATTCTTAATTTACTTTCAATTTTCAGTTCATTTGCAGGGTATAAGATAAATCTCCAAAAAAGTGAACTTTTATGGATAAAAAAACATAAGGGAAGCTGTACTGATCATCCTTTTAAAAACACAGATAATATCAAATATTTGGGTATTATATTACATAGGAATCCCAAGATGTGGTATAATTTAAATTTTAAACCGGTTTTTGAGAAAGCCATTTCAGATCTTAAAAATTGGTCGTCATTTCCCCTCCCTCTCTCGGCTCGAGTTAACCTAGTTAAAACAATTATTTTTCCACGGATACTTTATTTACTGCAAAATCTTCCATTATTCATTCCTAACCAGGAAATTAAAAAATTCTATACTGCATGTTCACAATTTTTATGGAAAGAACGAAAGCCTCGTATCTCAATTGCTAAACTTTGCCAAAAAAAGAGAAATGGTGGACTGGCTTTGCCAGATATTAAACTTTACAACTTGATGACTTTAACCAAAATAGCTATGGGTTGGTTGATCAGTTCAAACAAAATTTTGTCTGCAGAGATGGAGAGTTTATTTATAGCTCTCTTCTCCTTAAAAGCAATTTTGCATTGTTCAATTAAAAAACTCCCATCAAACATTTGTAATCTTATATCCTTTAAGAATATAATCATAGCATGGCAAAAAATTTGTAGTATAGGCGATGTAGATTTTAGATTCTCAGCGTATTTACCAATTCAAGGCAACCCAGAATTTACTCCAGGAATTAATGAGCAAATATATAGTATATGGGCCCAAAAGGGCCTTAAGTATATGTACCAGCTTATTAGTTCTTCAGGACAGATATTCTCTTTTAATGATCTAATGGATTCATTTGATTTACCAAAACATAGTCTATTTGCATATTTTCAAACCCGTCACTTTATTAACTCGCAAAATTGGGATAGCTGTATTGATTTACGATGGTCAGACATTAATGAGTGTATTAAAAAAGCTGTTGCAGGCAAATTTACAATTTCTCTTTTATACAATATAATGCTTGCAAAACAGGGCCAAATTTCTTCCCAAAATCTGGTCTCTTTCTGGTGTCAACACTTCCCTCGATTTGAATTAATTAATATCTCTTATAGTTTTTCTGCACTGGAGAAATTGAATGTGTCAATTGCATGGAACGAATCACAGATTAAATTATTACACAACTCATATTTAACTCCCCTCAAAATGTCTAAATTCTCTTCTTCAATACAACAATGGTGTCCAAAATGTCACTTATCAAATGCGGATATTCTACATATGGTTTTCCATTGCCCCAAAATAAACCAACTGTGGGGCAAAGTTAACCACTGGTATAATCGGCAGTTCCATGATTGTTTTAAAATACAAGCCTATCATACAATCTTTTTGATACATCCGAACCTAATTAGGGTTAAACCTAAAAATATCAGGATATTAAATACAATAATTATGGTAATTAGAATTCTGATATTGAAAAAATGGAAAGACAGATTTCCTCCCAGATTCTCCCACTTCCGTAACATGTTGCTCCAACAACTTGTGTTTGAATCACATAATACAATTTTACAATTTAAAGATAGGGCCGAGGTTTTTGTTAGGAATTGGAGTCCGATAATTAATTTATACTCACTTTCCATACAGAAGCGAATATTAGCTCCCTTGTGCTCTACCGATACTTATAGAAACTTTTTTGCCCACCCAGTATGACAGTTAGTATCAGAAAATATATTTTAACGGCCATATTTTGAGAGGTAGAGGTGTGAAGAGAGAAGTACCGGGGTTTCCTTCCTTCCGTCTTTTCCTTCCCCCCTTTTTTTCCTAATTTTTTTTTTTTTTTTTTTTTTTTTCTCCCTCTCTTGTTTTTTGTCTCATGTGGTTTTTTTGTTATTTATTGTTATGTGTTTTTTATTTCATTAGAAAATCTTTCCAACAAGTGCATCTTTTCTTCAGGGCTATAACCTAGGTATCTATTAAGTTAATCATCAGTACTACTAGGAATTTAGACATTAAATTTTTTTTTTTTTTTTTTTTTGTTTAAATTGGGCTAAGAAAATACAGGATGTATTTTTGTAAGATGTAGAGAGGTATAATCTATATTTAACATATGTATCTGTTCGTTATTAATTCTTTATATTTGTAGAGATATGAATGTTAAGAAATTGTGTGGCCTAAAATGTAACCTTGAGTTGGGTCAAGAAAGGTTCCTTTGCATCCTATTGTAATGATTTATTTTAGTTATAGTTTCAATAAGGAATTTTAAAGCTAAATATGTGGTTAGAAAAAGCATATGTAGCACTCTGCTGGGTTTCTTTTCTTTATGTTTAAATCATCATGTGAGATGTGTCAATGTAATATTTTTGCCCAAATTATGTTGTTGTACATTGTTGGAAAATAATAAATAAATCTAAAAAAAAAAAAAATAATGCTATAAAATTATGATCTGTTACTTGTTGCGCTAAAGCTTCTAACCAAAAAGTTGAAGCTGCAGCAACATCCGCTAAAAATATAGCAGGTCTAAGAAGATTACCTGAACATAAGTAAGCTTTTCTTAGAAAGGATTCAATTTTCCTATCTAAAGGATCCTTAAATGAAGTACTATCTGCCGTAGGAATAGTAGTACATTAGCAGGAGTAGAGACAGCCCCATAACCTTAGGGATTTTTGTCCCAAAAAACTCTAATCTGTCAGATGGCACAGGATATAATTTGCTTAAACGTCTAGAAGGAGTAAATAAATTACCCAAATTATTCCATTCCCTGGAAATTACTTCAGAAATAGCATCAGGGAGATAAAACACTTCTGGAATAACTACAGGAGATTTAAAAACCTTATTTAAACGTTTACATTTAGTATCAAGAGGACCAGAATCCTCTATTTCTAATGCAAATAACACTTCTTTAAGTAAAGAACGAATAAATTCCATCTTGAACAAATACAAAGATTTATCAGCATCAACCTCTGAGACAGAAACCTCTGAACCAGAAGAACCATTATCAGTATCAGAATGATTATGTTCATTTAAAAATTCATCTGAAAAAAGAGAAGTTTTAAAAGACTTTTATGTATACTAGAAGGAGAAATAACAGACATAGCCTTCTTAATGGATTTAAAAAATAAAATCTCTTATGTTATCAGGAACACTCTGAAAATTAGATGTTGACGGAACAGCAACAGGTAATGTAACAGTACTAAAGGAAATTTTATCTGCATTAATAAGTTTGACATGACATGCAATACAAACAACAGCTGGAGAAACAGATACCAAAAGTTTATAGCAGATACACTTAGCTTGGTAGCTCCAGCACTGGGCAGTGATTTTCCTGAAGTATCTTCTGACTCAGTTGCAACGTGGAACATCTTGCAATATGTAAAAGAAAAAAACAACATATAAAGCAAAATTGATCAAATTCCTTAAATGACAGTTTCAGGAATGGGAAAAAAATGCCAGTGAACAAGCTTCTAGCAACCAGAAGCAATAAATAATGAGACTTAAATAATGTGGAGACAAAAATGACGCCCATATTTTTTAGCGCCAAAAAAGACGCCCACATTATTTGGCGCCTAAATGCTTTTGGCGCCAAAAATGACGCCACATCCGGAACGCCGACATTTTTGACGCAGAAAAACGTCAAAAAATGACGCAACTTCCGGCGACACGTATGACGCCGGAAACAGAAAAAAAATTTTGCGCCAAAAAAGTCTGCGCCAAGAATGACACAATAAAATGAAGCATTTTCTGCCCCCGCGAGCCTAACAGCCCACAGGGAAAAAGTCAAATTTTTTAAGGTAAGAAAAAATGATTGAAACAAATGCATTTATCCCAAATATGAAACTGACTGTCTGAAAAATAAGGAATGTTGAACATTCTGAGTCAAGGCAAATAAATGTTTGAATACATATATTTAGAACTTTATAAACAAAGTGCCCAACCATAGCTTAGAGTGTCACAGAAAATAAGATTTACTTACCCCAGGACACTCATCTACATGTTTGTAGAAAGCCAAACCAGTACTGAAACGAGAATCAGCAGAGGTAATGGTATATATAAGAGTATATCGTCGATCTGAAAAGGGAGGTAAGAGATGAATCTCTACGACCGATAACAGAGAACCTATGAAATAGACCCCGTAGAAGGAGATCACTGCATTCAAATAGGCAATACTCTCCTCACATCCCTCTGACATTCACTGCACGCTGAGAGGAAAACCGGGCTCCAACTTGCTGCGGAGCGCATATCAACGTAGAATCTAGCACAAACTTACTTCACCACCTCCATCGGAGGCAAAGTTTGTAAAACTGAATTGTGGGTGTGGTGAGGGGTGTATTTATAGGCATTTTAAGGTTTGGGAAACTTTGCCCCTCCTGGTAGGAATGTATATCCCATACGTCACTAGCTCATGGACTCTTGCTAATTACATGAAAGAAAAAAAATTGTACACCAGGGCTTACAATGGCAGCTAGCTGTGTGCATTGCTACCGTCACTAGTGCGGCGGCATATTGGTTGAGGCGTTGCCTGATGCTATCAGGACAGAAACTTCTTTGGATGAAATCCAGGATAGGATAAAAGCCCTTAAACTTGCTAATTCCTTTATTACGGATGCTTCCCTTCAAGTTATCAAACTGGGAGCAAAGATTTTGTGTTTCTCTATTCTAGCTTGCAGAGCCTTATGGTTAAAGCCTTGGTCTGCGTATGTGTCCTCTAAGTCTACGCTTCTGTACCTTATCAGATAGCTCAGCATGTTAAGGCACTGTGGCTAAGTTCTGTAGCAACCCAAGGGTTGCAGGTTCAATCCCCGGCGAGGTCCACTCAACCTTTCATCCTTCTTAGGTCGATAAAATGAGCAGCGCCTTGAGACCCTTACGGTGATTAGCCGTACTTTACAAGTACCCCATACATACATTCATAATTTTTAGCTATTTCTTACAAGGGGAAGATTATCTCTGACATCACAGGAGGTAAGGGTCGTCATCTCCCTCAGGATGAGAGAAACAAACAAAAAGGACGACAGAGCAATTTTCGTTCCTTTAGAAATTTCAAGGGAAATTCTTACTCTACTGCCTCCAAACAGGAACAGACTAAGCCTGCATTGAGACCCAATCAATCTTGGAATAAGGGAAAACAATCCAAAAATCCTGCTGTTGAATCAAATACAGCATGAAGGGCTTTCCCCCGATCCGGGACCGGATCTTGTAGGGGGCAGACTTTCCTTCCTCACTCAGACTTGGATTCGAGATGTTCAGGATCCCTGGGCAATAGAAATAGTGTTAGAGTTCAAAAGTTTTCCTCCCAGAGGCAGGTTTCTACTTTCAAGATTGTCTGCAGACCAGACAAAAAGAGAGGCGTTCTTACACCGCGTATGAGACCTTTCCAACCTGGGAGTGATTGTTCCTGTTCCGGTACAGGAACAGGGTCTGGGATTTTATTCCAATCTGTTCATGGTTCCCAAAAAAGAGGGAACCTTCAGGCCAATTTTAGATCTCAAGAGTCTAAACAAATTTCTCAGAGTACTGTCCTTCAAGATGGAAACTATTCGTTCCATTCTCCCTTTGATCCAAGAGGGTCAATTTATGACAACAGTGGATTTAAAGGACGCGTACCTGCATGTTCCCATTCACAGGGATCATCACAAGTTCCTAAGGTTTGCTTTTTTGGACAAACACTTCCAGTTCGTGGCTCTTCCCTTCAGTCTTGCCACAGCTCCCAGAATTTTCACAAAGGTTTTGGGATCACTGTTTGCGGTTCTTCGGTTAAGCATGCTCTGTTTTATCCGCACTTGTATCAAGCAGGAGAGAGTGTCCATGATTTTAATAGCTCCTGCCTGGTATTGCAGGATCTGGATTGCGGATCTGGTGAAGATATCATCTCTTTCACCTTGGAGGTTTCCTCTGAGGAAGGACCCTCTAACTCAGGGTCCATTCCTCCATCCAAATCTGGATTCTCTGAAGCTGAATGCTTGGAATGAATGCCTAGTTCTTTCTAGACGTGGTTTCTCTGAAGCGGTCATTGATACTATGCTTCAGGTTCTTTCTCCTGTTACTCACAGGATTGCCATACGGTATGGCGTAGATACCTTTTTTGATGCAAGGCTAAAAAGTTTTTCATTTAGATTCGGTTGAGGACTCCCCGAATCTTATAGTTTCTTCAGGATGGCCTGGAGAAAGGTTTGTCAGTCAGTAATCTGAAGGGTCAGATTTCTGCACTGTCTATTCTTCTGTACAGATGTCTGGCTGTTTTACCAGATGTTCAGGCTTTTGTTCAGGCTCTGGTCAGATTCAGGACTGTGTTTAAATCTGTGACTCCTCCTTGGAGTCTTATCCTAGTTCTTAAAGTTTTGCAGCGGACTCCGTTTGAGCCGGTGTATGTAGTTGCTATAAGTTGTTATCTTGGAGGGTTTTGTTTCTCCTTGCTATTTCTTTCGCTCGCAGAGTTTGAGTTTTCAGCTCCGCAGTGTGATTTCCCAGTATGTTATTTTTCTTGCAGATAAGGCGGTCCTTCGTACTAAATTGGGGTTTCTCCCTAAGGTGGTGTCGGATCGAAACATTAATCAGGAAATTGTTGTTCCTTCCTTTTATCCTAATCCTTCTTCTCATAAAGAACGTTTTTTGCATAACTTGGTTGTTGTGCAGGCTCTAAAATGTTTCTTACAAGCTACTAAAGATTTTTGGCAATTTTTTGCCTTGTTTGTTGTTTTCTCTGGAAAGCGTAAGGGTCAGAAGACCACTTCTACTACTCTGTCTTTTTGGTGGCGTAGTTTGTGATTCGTTTGGCTTATTAGACTACTAGGCAGCAGCCTCCTAAGAGAATTACGGATCATTCCTCTAGGGCTGTCTTCTCGTCTTGGGCTTTAAGACATGAAGCTTCTGTGGAACAGATTTGCAAGGCGGCAACATGGTCCTCTCTGCATACTTTTTCCAAATTTAAAGCTGTGGAGCCTTCTGTTTTGGTTCTCCTTTTGTCTCCCTCTCTGTTCATTACGTGTCCTCTAGCTTGGGTATTGGTTCCCACTAGTTATTGGAATGACATTGTGGACTCTCCATGTCATAAGAAAGAAAACAAAATGTATGCTTACTTGATAAATTTATTTATTTCCGGAAATGGAGAATCCACAACCCTGCCCTCTTTTTTGATTATAGTTCGGCAGTTTTTTTGAGTAAACCTTAGGCACCTTTTCACCTTTGTGTTTCTTTCTTTTCCATTTCCTTCAGCTGAATGACTTGGGGTTATTGGTAAGGCAGTTACACTTAACTGCTTTTGCTGGGTTGCTCTTTGCCTCCTCCTGCTGGCCAGGAGTTGAATATCCAACTAGTAATTGGAATGACTTTGTGGACTCTCTATGTCCAGAAAGAAAGAAATGTATCAGGTAAGCATAAATTTTGTTTTCCAATTTACTCTTATCATCAAATTTGCTTTGTTTACTTGGTATTCTTTGTTAAAAGCTAATCCTAGGTAGGTCCAATTTTTTTAGGTACCTGGTATCTGATGAGCTGCTGTTCTGAATGTAAGAGAGATTTATTTGTAGGTTATCTTGTTTTTATTATATTTTATATAAATGTATTTTATAATGTTAAAGGGACACTGAACCCAAATTTTTTTCTTTCGTGATTCAGATAGAGCATGCAATTTTAAGCAACAAATCTAATTTACTCCTATTAAAAAATTTTCTTCGTTCTCTTGGTATCTTCATTTGAAAAAGAAGGCATCTAAGCTAAGGAGCCAGACAATTTGTGGTTCAGACCCTGGACAGCACTTGTTTATTGGTGGGTGAATTTATCCACCAATCAGCAAGAACAACCCAGGTTGTTCACCAAAAATGGGCCGGCATCTACACTTACATTCTTGCACTTACACTTACATTCTTTTCAAATAAAGATACCAAGAAAATTTGATAATAGGAGTAAAGTTGAAAGTTGCTTACAATTGCATGCTCTATCTGAATCACGAAATAAAAAATTTGGGTTCCCTTTAATAATTTATAAATGGTCATCTGTGCACAGTACTTGCTGCAATAGAACAAAATAAGCATTTTATACTATAAATCTGCATATTTGTTTAAACATACACAACATATATATTTTGCAGTGTTATATTCTGTAGGGGCAATGTTTGCATCTAGGAATGTGATGACTGTACTGTTTAACGGAAAAAAAAATCACTTGGATAAGCTGCTTGGGTTTGATGATTTTTATCATCAATAACATGCATATTTCCCTAAATAATTTTATCATAAGAACTGGTTTTAATTGTGTGATTTTCTTGTCCTACAGGAAGTATGCTGGAATCCCGGATAGATGCAAAGAATGTCACAGCTACCCAGTACTTGCAGATCTGTGACAGTATTACTACTAACAGAGTTTTTAAACCGAAAATCAAGAAAAGGAGAAGAGGGGACTCCAGGCAGTGGCAAACAGGTAACTGGATCTAGCACTGTACTAATACTATTAGGGCCTTCTATTGCGTTTGTTGTAACAACTCTATCATGTTTTAGAGTTTTGGTATAGTGAAGAATTACTGGTAATCTCTCTCTACATGTGTCTATCATGCAGCTGTCATAATTGGCCCTGATGGACAACCATTAACTGTGTATCCATGTCATATCTGTGGTAAGAAGTTTAAATCCAGAGGCTTCTTGAAGAGACACATGAAGAATCACCCAGATCACATGATTAAGAAAAAATACCAATGCACTGACTGTGATTTTACAACCAACAAAAAAGTGAGCTTTCACAACCACCTGGAGAGCCACAAACTCATCAACAAGGGCGATAAATCCCACGAGTTTACAGAATACACCAGGAGATACCGAGAAGCAAGTCCACTAAGCTCTAACAAATTGATATTAAGAGACAAGGAGCCTAAATTACACAAGTGCAAATACTGTGATTATGAGACTGCAGAGCAGGGGTTGCTAAACCGGCATCTCCTTGCAGTCCACAGCAAGAACTTTCCCCATGTCTGTGTTGAATGTGGCAAGGGTTTCCGACACCCTTCTGAACTTAAGAAGCATATGAGAACACACACTGGGGAGAAGCCATACCTTTGCCATTTCTGTGAGTTCAGATGTGCTGACCAATCGAACCTAAAGACACACATAAAAAGCAGACATGGCACTGATTTACCATTTAAATGTGAACAATGCCCCCAGGCGTTCTCTGATGAGAAGGAGCTTTTGAAACACACTGAGCTATTCCAGGGTCACAAAACACATCAATGTCCCCACTGTGACCACAAGAGCACTAACTCAAGCGACTTAAAGAGACATGTAATATCTGTACACACAAAGGATTTTCCCCACAAATGTGAGGTGTGTGAGAAAGGATTTCATCGCCCCTCTGAACTTAAGAAGCACAGTGAAACTCATAAAGGCAAAAAAATGCACCAGTGTAGGCACTGTGACTTTAAGACTTCTGATCCTTTTATATTAAGTGGACATATACTATCTGTCCACACCAAGGACTTGCCTTTTAAATGCAAAAAATGCAAGAGAGGATTCAGGCTCCAACCTGAACTCAAAAAGCACATGAAAAGCCACAGTGGGAAGAAAGTGTATCAGTGTCAGTTCTGTGAATATAGCACTACAGACGCTTCAGGATTTAAACGACATGTGATCTCCATACATACTAAAGACTATCCACACAGGTGTGAGTTCTGCAAAAAGGGATTCCGTAGGCCATCTGAAAAGAACCAGCACATAATGAGGCATCATAAAGAGCCCACTATATAATTAATAACACATTGTTACTTTGGGGTGGGGACATTTTATGAATGGTTCTGAAGTGCAATTGTAATACAAAATAAATTAGTTTATAAGAATACGCCATTCCCCCTTTAACTTATAAAAAGCACTAGAGTGGTTTTAGAAAATGGATGAATGTCTTTTACCAAGTATATTAACTTGACTGAACCCAGATCATACAGTTTATTTTAATTTTTCTTTATCAAA